>NW_016108317.1:39122-55637 GCF_001604975.1 Cebus imitator
CTAAAATGCAATAAAATAAATAAATTGGAAAAAAAATAGAAGAAGGAGACAGGGGTCAAGCTCTGGTGAGTATTGCAAATAGTATGGAATAATATGCAAATAGTATGGGTGAGTATTAAAGAAGTATGGAATTGTTCCTAAGAGCAATGGGAAGCCATTAATGTGAACACAGAGTGAGAATTAGATAAACAAACAACAATGTTTTAACTGCATAAATGTTCACTTCCAACAGAGCGCCAAAGTAGAAGAAAAATGTGAGATTTCTCATTTTCAGAGGGCTCAAGCACTCTAACAATGTTCTAATAATGACTTCCTCAAATTGAATCTTCCAAATATAGCAAAATGCAAATACTGCCTCTGACAAAATGCTAACAGCCTAGTGATCCAAAGGTGAACAAGAAAATGACCACATTACCTGACTTTGCAGGTAGACCAGTCCCATCATTTAGACTTTAGAGGCTGCAGCAGGATTACTGTCAGAGTCAGAAGATTTGGGCCTCTGAGTTTCATTATCCTGCTTTGAGAAACAATGGTAAGAATTTATCCCTTGCCTACCCACCTCACACTATTTCAACCATGTGTCTCAATAATATAAGTGGAAAAGATTTTACCAGCTGCATTGACTCAATCCACCAGAAAAAGACAACAAACAGCAAGAAAATACTTCATAATGTACAGCATGTCTAAAGTGATAAGGCTACCTGATCATTTCACACTTCTGAAATAAACAACCTACTGTTCAAATCCATAGATGGGCATGTCTTGAATCTGCTTGAATCAGGAACAAAATATAGAGCAAAGTCAACTAGCAGTAAAAACCACTGAATTAAATAAAATAAAAACCAAATGAAAGACATTAAAACTCAGCACTTGAGTCAATCTGGTTCCACAGTCACGGGCAAGGCTTAGGCAGGATACTGCTGACAAAAGTGAATCAGCCTGGAGCTGGCAGACTCGAGTTCTAGACCCTGAACACACTACATGACTTGCTTTGAGACCACTTTTGCAGGATCTGTCATGATTTTACATGCCCCAAAAAGTTATTAGTAATTTTAAAGATCAATGAGAAAGTAAAAACAAAGTGTTACAAGTTCGATCATAGAAAATCATTTAAGTTTTTGTTTTTGACAGTCTCACTCCATCACCAAGCCTGGAGTGCTGAACATTATTGTCTTTAAACACAATAATCTAATCAATCACCATCACAACAAAAGTCCCACAAAATAATCTGTTTCACTTATAAAAAGCACTGACATTTATAAAATTGTCATAGTCAATTTATAAAACTTTAATAGCAAATTATTTTTACTCAGAATGGTACTAAATTAACAATATAAGAAAACAGACTGGTATGGTGGCTCATGTCTGTAATCCCAGCACTTTGAAAGACCGAGGAGGGCAGATCACCTGAGGTCAGGAATTTGAAACCAGCCTGGCTAACATGGTGAAACCCTGTCTCTACTAAAAATACAAAAATTAGTCAGGTGTGGTTGTGCACACCTGTAATCCCAGCTACTCAGGAGGCTGAGGCAGAACAGTCACTGGAACCTGGGAGGTGAAGGTTGCAGTGAGCTGAGAATGTACTACTGCACTCCAACCTGGGTGACAGAGTGAAGAATCTGTCTCCAGGAAAAAAAAAATCTTGAGTTACCCTTACACTGCACATGTGTGTATTGATAAATCAAGGAGTGCCTGTATTGAGCTCCTACAAAAAAATTTTGGGAAGATGAAGGAAGGAGCAGTTCCAACATTTTAAAAGATTAATTTTTAAAAGCTTAAAAGATTAATCTGTGCTTTTAAAAAGGATTTCACAACTTTTTTACCTGCTGTATTTGTTCTTGGCTGAGTAACTTCAGTTGCATTGTGAGTAAGAAGTTCTGGTCTGTAAAAACATAGTTGATACTAATATTATAATAAAGCATTTAGAAGAAGTCTTCAGGCCTTACTTGCACAGCTGTGCACTAATTATTATTGTTATATTATTAAGATGGAGTTTTATTCTATCACCCAGGTTGGAATGCAGTGGCATGATCTCAACTCACTGCAACCTCTGCCTCCCAGCTTCAAGCAATTCTCCTAAGTCTCTTGAGTAGCTGGGACTACAAGTTCAAACCATCACATCCAGCTAATTTTTGTATTTTTAGTAGAAATGGGGTTTTACCATGTTGACCAGGCTAGTCTCCAACTCCTGACCTCAGGTGATCCACCCACCTCAGCCTCCCAAAATCCTGGGATTATAAGCATGAACCACCATGCCCTGCCAATTTTTAAACATGGTCAATTCTGCTTCATTGTATAGTAAAGAAAGAAAAAAAAAACATTTTGATGACTTGAATTTTGAAAATAGCAACTTTCAGACATTCTGGTGAGACCACCTGGATATCTCCAAAGTCATCCTTTTTATAAGATAAATATGTGAAAGTCACTTTTCCCCCAAACTAGCTCAATTCTGTTTCTGAATCTTAGATGAACTGTCCCACAGTACCGAAAGAAGCAGCATGCTGTATCATCTTTAGCTTTTCTCTCTCTTATAACTCAGTCCCAATGAATATACATAGATGCACAACCCCAATCAGTAAGCAAGACTCTACCCACTTCAATTTGCCTTCCATGAGTAGAAAGAGGCCTTCTGTTCCTACCCCCACACTCAAATCACCCATGTGTTTCCCTTCAAAATCAAGCAGAATAACCTTTCTAAAGGGCAGATCCAAATTATTTTAAGAGGGATCTGCTATTGAAATACCCTTGAGCTTGGCTATAATGAATACATTTTAAACAATCCTAACAACTCCATTTTGCCCACCCTGAGCTATGTTTGCCAACCCTGAGTTATGTATGGCATTCTGTTCTGAAAGCTTGCAGTCTGAGACATCTGGCATCTTTGTAACCAATTTTCTGAGAAACAGGGCCCATGGGCTCTGTACATCCTGTATCTGCAACTGTGTAACTGTTACCGCACACTGCTACTCCACATGCTGAGTAAAAAAACAATTTTAAATAGAATTTTTTGTTAAGCAATCCCCATCTTCCCTTAATCTGCTCCTTCTGCTTCTGTAATAATCTGCTTACCACCTCGACTCTAAACTGGTATAAAACTGTGGATCACCGTTTGCTCTTGGCCAAGAGGTTTGAGCTCTAGCTGACTCTCAGATGCCAGCATAAAGGTGGACTCTCAACAAACTCAATGAGTGGCACTTCTGTTTAAACTCACTCAGATATAACACTATGAGACCACTAAATGACTGCCACTGCTTTGGTAGGCTCTAAGGCCTTCCTCCACTTGGCCACACAAGTCTATCTAAGCAATCCCACCATACCCACAAGGCACTCTTCACTCCACACAGAATGGGTAAGGCATATGAACATGTGAGCATATATGACACCTCCCTGCCTTTACTCACATTTGAAACAGGTTCCCTCCTTTTGCATTTTGTAACTGAAGCAGATTATGTTGTGGGGCTTTTGTTGTGATGGTGATTGGTTATTGTGTTTAAAATGATAATATTCAGCACTCCAGCTTGGGTGATGGAGTGAAGCTGTCTTAAAAACAAAACTTTAAATGGTTTTCTTTGGTGAAACTTGTAGTACCTTGCTTTTACTTTCTCATTCATCTTTAATGAGATAGTAACTGGATGTGCCATCCTTGCGTTCTTCCCCAAAAACGTTCAATAACGTTTCATTGCATTTTTCTTAGTATTAAGCCTCCCAAGGACAGGGCTCTTGTCAGACCCAATTTTGCACATCCGATGATTATACTAAATAAATGTTTGTTCAATAAGTGAATCTAAATATTAATTGTAAATATAAAGAATTCATGAGATGGGAACAAAAGGCCCATCTTCATCAAATTAATTTCTTCTTAATTTGTTTCTGCAGATTATCATCTTACCTTTTCACAAAAATTTAATTCAGTTGCCCATTTGACTGATGTTTTCCAGCCTTGGAATTCCGTATCACGAGGGACTTCTGAAAGGAATGTTTTCCAGTAGTCGTTCCAGATACAAATCATTTGCACGTGCTTCAAATTTTTGGTCTTGAAAAAGATCTTCAAAGATCTTAAAAGATAAAACTTTGTTTTCAATACCCTTAGGAAAAGAAAGAAAATTATTATAGACAATAAAGAATATAACCTAAATAGAATTTTTTTTTTGAGATGGAGTCTTGCTCTGTCACCCAGGCTGGAGTGCAGTGGCATGACCTCAGCTCACTGTAACCTCCACCTCCCAGATTCAAGCAATTCTCCTGCCTCACCCTCCCAAGTAGCTAAGATTATAGGCACCTGCTACCATGCCTGGCTGATTTTTTGTTCTTTAGTAGAGACCGGGTTTCACCATTTTGGGTAGGATGGTCTGAAACTCCTGATCTCAGGTGGTCCACCGATCTTGGCCTCCCAAAGTGATGGGATTACAGGCATGAGCCATCGCACCCAGCCTGTAAATACTATTTGGAAGCAGCCTTTTGCTACTATCTGCTGGTGACCTTTAATAACCCTCCTCCATTGGCTGCTGCACACTGGCACATTTCAGGCTACACTTTCATCTGCACTGCAACCATGAGATCAATGTCCTTTACCTGTTCAACCTTGCGAGTGTGCTATTTTAAAAGAAATAACTTTTCACAAAGAGTTCATGGAACGTGAAATAACAATAGTAAGCAGAGGCTGGTTTAGATTAAAAGAGACATAATAACCAAAGTTAGCACAAGACGATTCTTTGGATCCAGATATAAAGCAAACGATGAGCTGACACCAAAAAATCATTGTTAAATTTGTCAGGTGTGATGAGATAGCGGCTGTTCAGGGATGCACCCTGAACAGATAAAATGACGTGATGGCTGCAATTTGCTTCACAATATTCCTGCAAAGGGAGGTAAAGAAATAAAACAAAATGCGGACAATCTTAATGATCACAGAAATTGAGGAATGGGTGTTTTAGTGTTCATCATACTATTTTCTCTACTTTTGAATAGGTATAAAAACTGTAATTTAAAAAGGTGAAAAAAAAGAAAAAAAGGCCAGGCACCGTGGCTCATGCTCATAATCCCAACACTTTAAAAAGCCAGGGCAGGTGGATCACTTGGGTCAGGAGTTCAAGACGAGCCTGGCCAAAATGGTGAAACCCTGTCTCTACCAAAAGAAAAAAAAAAAAGCTGTGTGTGGTGGCAGGCACCTGTAGTCCCAGCTACTCAGGAGGTTGATGCAAGAGAATCCGCTGAACCCAGGAGGCAGAAGCTGCAGTGAGCTACTGCACTCCAGCCTGAACAACAGAGTAAGAATCTGCCATAGGAAAAAAAGTAAAAATGAATTTACTAATCCCTACTCTGAAGCCACATCCAAGCAGAACTTTAAAGAGAAAGGTTCAAGCAATTTACATAGTGTTATTTATATACAGATCTCCCTTGCACCTCCAAATGTAACACTGAAATATTCTGCAGCACGATTGTTGGAAATGGCTCAAACCTGGGCATGGTAGCACATGGCTGTAGCCCTAGCTACTAAGGAGACTGAGACAGGAGGATTACTTGAGCCCAGGAGTTTTAGTCCAGCCCAGAAAACATAAAACGACCCTATTTCTTTAAAAAGAAAAGTCAGGGAGCTGACAGATAAATTATTTTAGTGCTGTCAACAACTGCTATCAAAACACTACTACAAAATCCAAAAATGTATCTATTGCCAGACCTTCCTCCTTACTTCCAAACTCATTTACCAAACTGCCTCCTCCACCTCCACAACTAAACTTGAATGTCAACTTGAAATAATTAATTAATTACTTTGTTCTTAGATTGGCTTTCCTTTAACATCTAAAGACTTGTCTGAGATTCTTATTTCATGTTATTAGCATCAAATCTGAAGGGCTTCAGTATAGGAGCTCTTAGACATAAGAAACACATGTGTTTTTGAGAAACCACACAAAGTGAAATAATCATAGCTGTAAAATGCCCATAAATAAAATAACAGTAAAATATTAGAGGCTTTCAGTCATATTAGAGACTGATGTTAAATAGAATTATTCTGTTAATTCAGCAAGAAAATATATAAACCTAATTCTGCCAAACTTTCTATAAAATAAAAATGAACCATATGTTGGGGTTGAGAGTGGGAACTGGAAGTTTTAGAAAGAGGTGAGGCCAACTGCCGAATGTGCTCATCACGCATCATCGAGGCTGTCCCAATCACAACCTCGCCTCATTATCCCCCCTATTCCACTTAATTCTTTCCCAGACCATTACCCCTTTCTTACCCCTTAGTAAGTAAATATCTCCTACTTACTACACATGTTTTCCTACCAGATTAAATGCTCCAGAATGATGGGGAAGGGCACTGTCTTCCAGACTGCCCAGTTTCCAACATCTGGCTCACAGATACCAAATGACTTCAGGATTATAAGGTTGGAAGTGGTATTTCCTCAATACTAGCAGTGGTTCACAGCAATGAAAATCCTAAGATTTCCTCTCTCCCTTTCAAGGACCATAAAGAAAGCAGCAATACTGTCAGAGGCATTTGAACCAGAGCAACTCCAACTAAAATAGGAGCTGGGTAAAATGAGGTTGAGACCTACTGAGCTGCATTCTCAGATTGTTAAGGCATTCTAAGTCACAGTGTGAGGAAGGAAGTCAGCAAAAGATACAGTTCATAAAGACCTTGCTGATAAAACGGGTTTCAGTAAAGAAGCCAGCCAAAACCCACCAAAACCAAGATGGTGATGAGAGTGACCTCTGGTCATCCTCACTGCTACTACACTCCCACCAACACCATGACAGTTTACAAATGTCATGGCAGTGTCTCAAAAAGGGGAAGCATAAAAATAATCCACTCCTGGCATGGCACAGTGGCTCACACCTGTAATCCCAGCACTCTGGGAGGCCAAGCTGTGTGGATTACCTTAGGTCAGGGGTTTCAGCAGCCTGGCCAACATGGTGGAACCCCCATCTCTACTAAAAATTAAAAAAAAAAATTACCTGGGTGTAGTGGTGCACACCTGTTATCCCAGCTACTTGGGAGGCTGAGGCAGGAGAATCGCTTGAACCCAGGGGGCACAGGTTGTGGTGAGCTGAGATTGTGCCACTGCACTCCAGTCTGGGTGATGGAGCAAGACTCCAGATTTTAAAAATAAATAAACAAATAACCAAAATATTTTCCAATGACTACATTATGTGAGCAAAATAACTCAACAGCCCCCTCCTCCTATCAGAAAAAAGTAAGCTTGCTTGATGGCAAGCACCAATGATGCTATTAGGTTTAATGTTTCTTTTTTTTCCTGTTAGAGAAAGTCTTGCTTTATTGCTCAGGCTGGAGTTCAGTAGCCTAAATATCCTGGGCTCAGGCAATCCCCCACCTCAGCCTCCTGAGTAGCTGGGACTACAGGCACATGCCACCACACCTGGGTAACTGTTAATTTTTTTTTGCAGAGATAAGAACAAAGGAGGGCAGAGGTGAGGCCTCTCATGCAGATCCTCCTTCTCAAGTGTCATCTCATGAATCCTAGTGACATCACTAATGATAATGTTCACCACCTGACCTGTTTTATTACATTACTTGGAAACATAATGATTTAGAATATGTGAAAGATTATTTACTGGCTGATTTATGATCAGATATAAGGAGAGATAAAATAACACAAAAATGCTGATGAAGGGAAGAAACTTAACATTTTGACTTTGTTTAATCTATTAAGTTCTTAGAGAGGTAAAATAGTGTAAGCAGTTAAAATATCAAGTACACAAATTCTAAAAATAACATACAATTAGTGGCCTACATTTGTAGTTGCCAACTGAGTTGCATCTAGAAGATGGTCTCTGAAGACTCAGTGAGTGCCATGTACCCCCTTCAAATCCACAGGGAAGGCAGGGCTCATCACCCAGGAGACTTGGCTTCTGTCCACTAAAACTCAAAGGTTCTGTTTCAAGAGAAGATGAGGGCCCCAGGGTCATGGGAAGGTAGATCCCTACTGCAGTCTTCCTTGCTTGGGACAGCTTGTGGCACTTCTGGATGTGATGCCTGCAGTCCCTCCTGTGCCTCTAAGTGTCACAATGCATGCTACATGACCAAAAGCCACAGACATTTCTGCCAGCTTACAGTACACTTTAATGCCATGGATTCACTCTATGAATATTTGTTGAGCACCTGCCTGAGAAGTAAACAAAACAGACATGATCCAGGCTTTCCTCCCACTGTGCTGCAGCAGGAGGAAAAGGTCAGCCAGCAGTGCTCTGTAAAAATGAAAAAAGGATGAGTCAGTAAGCCTCGACGCTGAGGTGAGACAGTGCTCAGTGAAGACCTCTCCAACATGGTGATGTTTCAACTGTGATGCTAATAGAAAAGAGAAGCACAGAAAGCCCTCAAGTAAGAACATTCCACAAACACCAGGCCTCAGTGCAACAGTGCCAGGAGGCTGTGACCTGAGAAGAAGAAAGGCACACAAATTACCACAGTGGCTGGCACAGAGCAAGGGATCCACAGAGGGCATGTGGGAAAAGCAGAGTAATGGCAGTGGGCAGCTCACACATGCCCCTGCAGACCCGATCAGGGGCTGTGAGGTTTACTCCAAGTACAGTGGAAGCCACTACAGATGACAGTCCAGAGAATGACAGGCTCCACCTCCTACTTTCAATGAGCCTGACCTGGCTGCTCTGTGGCATGGCTCTAACTGAGCACTGGAGGGCAGTGAAAGAGGATGGGTTAGAATCTGGGCTTTGTGTTCAGGGCAGAATCAGCAGGCCTTGCTAGGCTGGATATGGGAAGGGAGAAAATCATACCTCAGGGTAATTCCTGGGCATCTGGATTGGGCAGCTGGTAGACCCTGAGAGGAGCTCATGGAGAGGGTAATGGGGACTCTGCACAGGACACATGAAGCCCGATGATGGGTCAAGCAGATAGGCAAATATAGAGGTCTGGTATGAGGAGCATCTTCAGGGCCAGGAATGACAGTCTCAAAGACACAGACAATATAATATTTTTAAGAGGTGGGCAGGGTGGGATTATCTGTAAGGAAGACACTGTAAGAAAAGAGAAAGAGGCCAAGTGAAGTGGCTCATACCTGTAATCTCAGCACTTTGGGAGGCCAAGGCAGGCAGATCACAAGGTCAGGAGTTCAAGGCCAGCCTGGCCTACATGGTGAAACCCGATCTCTACTAAAAAAAAAAAAGTAGAAAAATCAGCCAGGCATAGTGGTGGACATCTATAATCCCAGCTACACAGGAGGCTGAGGCAGGAGAATAGCTTTAACCATGGAGGCGGAGGTTGCAGTGAGCCAAGATCGTGCCACTGCACTCCAACCTGAGTGACAAGAAGAAGACTCTTTCTCAAAAAAAAAAAAAAAAAAAAAAGAGGGCTCAGGATGAAGCTGCTGGCTGGCACTCTCCAGTGTAGAGGATGAGGGCAGGGGCCTCAAGAGACTGAAAATGAGACAGAGAGGAGCCAAGGAAGAGTCCACAAGATTTGGACATTTTTATAAAAATAGCTTTAAAAAGAGTATTGGGGAGAAAAGGACAATAATCTAGAATTATGCTGAGAAGCAAAATAAAACTGGAGCAGAGAGCAACTTTGGGTGGCAAAAGATGTTGAATTAAAAATTAAAACTAAGTATTTTGAAGTGCTGATGAAGTGTTTAAGGAACAAGTTAGAAAAGACAGGTTGGCTGAGATGGCACCTTCATATGCCCATCAATGGCTACTGCCAAAGCTCTCTCTGTTACTACAGAGTGGCACCCAGGCACAGCTAAAACCCAAAGAAAAGAAGCTTCCCAATGGTGTCAATCCTCCTGCAGAAAACCTTTGACTGTACAGAAAAATTTACTCCGTAAAAAGCATATGGGGTTCCATTACCCTACTCTCTCCTCTTATGTAAGATTAAAATTTCCATAATCCATGCATATTAAAAACTGAAGGACAGTCAGGCACGGTGGCTCAAATCTGTAATCCCAGCAATTTGGGAGGTTGAGGCAGCTGACCCACCTGAGGTCAGGAGTTGGAGACCAGCCTGACCACCATGGCAAAGCCCTGTCTCTACTGAAAATATAAAATTAGCCAAATGTGGTGGTCATGCCTGTAATCACAGCTAGTCAGGAGGCTGAGGCAGGAGAATCACTTGAAACGGGGAGGTGGAGGTTGCAGTGAACTGAGATCCTGCCATTGCACTCTAGCCTGGGTGACAGAACAAGACTCCATCTAAATTTAAAAAAAAAAAGAGAAAGAGAGTCCAGGTGTAGTGGTTCATGACTGTAATCCCAAAACGTTGGGAGGAGGGGGAATCAACTCATGTCAGGAGTTTGAGGCCAGCCTGGCCAAAATGATGAAACTCCATCTCTACTAAAAATATAAAAATTAGTCAGGCATGGTGGCAGGTGCCTACAATCCCAGCTACTTGAAAGGCTGAGGCAAGACAATGACTTGAACCTGGGAGGCAAAGGGTGCAGTGAGCCAAGACTGTGCCACTCTGCACTCCAGCCTGAGCAATGACACTGAAACTCCATCACACACACAGAAAAAAACCAAGTAAGAGAAAACTGGAGCTGAGTCCTACTCATTGTATTTACTTTCCTAAGATAAAACATTATAAAAAAAAAATAACATTACCACCAGGTGTGGTGGCTCACATCTGTAATGTCAGCACTTTGGGAGGCCAAAACATGGGAATCACAAAATGAGGAGTTCCAGGCAAGCCTGGCCAACATGGTGAAATCCATCTCTACTAAAAAAAAAAAAAATACAAAAATTAGCTATACATGGTGGCATGTGCCTGTAATCCCTGCTATTCTGGAGAGTGAGGCAAGAAAATTACTTGAACCCGGAAGGTGGAGGTTGCAGTGAGCCACTGCACTCCAGCCTGGGTGACAGAGCAAGACTCCATATCAAAACAAAACAAAACAAAACAAAAACATTACTCAGTGATATACTTTAGTTAAAGGAGGAAAAAAAGACTTACCAAATTGTTTTGCAAAAAAGCTGATCCACCATCTTTCTTAACTTGGTGATTCTGTCACACCATTCTTCCTTTACTGTCAAAATCACAAAAACACAAGTTTTCTCAATGTAATGAGTTTAATAACTTGGTCTATTAAATATTATAAAGTAGGCAGTATTATTTTTTCTTTCCTGTGACTAAAATTATTTCTATGATTCCAGAATGTATTTATTACTGAAACAACACTAACACTGCACAAGCAAAAAGGAAGAACCAGACATTCATTAAAGCTGGAAAAAAGCAGAACTCAGTATGCTCAAGAGCATCTACAAGGCCGGGCACAGTGGCTCACACCTGTAATCCCAGCACCTTGAGAGGCTGAAGCGGGCAGATCACCTGAGATCAGGAGTTCAAGACCAGCCTGGCCAACATGGTGAAACCCCATCTCTACTACAAATACAAAAATTAGTTGGGCATGGTGGCAGGTGCCTATACTCCCAGCTACTTGAAAGGTGAAGCAGGAAGACTGCTTGATCCCTGAAGGTGGGAGGATGCAGTGAGCTGAGATCATGCCACTGCACTCCAGCATGGGCAACAGAGCCAAACTCCATCTCAATCAATCAATCAATCAATCAATCAATCAGAACAGCTAGCAGGTGACATTTACTATGGGGAGACTAGGGACATGGTATTGCTGGCAATCCTCCCATTTTAGTAAATCTAAACAGTGTGATTCCATTCTGTTTAGTCCCCACTCCATGCCAGAGCCAAAACTAGTGAGAAAATCAATTCTATTTCTTTGAAAACACATCTAACAATTAAGACATGATATGCATGGCTCCATACTCTAAAAGAAAACCTCCTTATGTCCTGGGTATCATGGGCATTTGATGAATGCTTGTTCAGTTGACTGGCGTAGACTTCAACAATAAACTGTTCGATGCACTATGCCAGATAAATCTTGCATCTCAGGAGTAGGACAAAGATTGTTGATTTTACTTCTGTCTACCCATTAATTTAATATCTACATGTATGTATAATGGGTTAATACAAAGAATATGAGTTGACTGTTTTAGAGAGTATTAGAATTTTGACAACATGAATTATCTTATCCTGGCAAATAATTAATAGTTAGAGACATATTATTTCCTGTGGAAGGTACCATTAAAGAAATCAATGTTAATCATTAAATAATTATTGCACATAATCTTCTCATCTGACTTAAGACTGAAAACCTACCTCCTGAAGCTGGTTTATCAAGTTGTAAATCTTCAGGTATCAAATTCATAAGTTCATATCTGAAAGGCCAGAATAAATATTTAATATTCACTAGGCAATATTTAGCAAAGTAATATCCATTAGTACATATTTAATATTTAATCACCAAGGGCGATTTTGAAAAGAAATGACAGGCTGGGCACAGTAACTCCTGCCTGTAATCCCAACCCATTGCAAAGCTGAGGCAGACAGATCACAAGGTCAAGGGTTTCAGACCAACCTGGCCAACGTGGTAAAACCCCACCTCTACTAAAAATACAAAACTTAGCTGGGTGTGATGGCAGCCACCTGGAATCACAACTACTCAGGAGGCTGAGCTGGAGAACAGCTTACACCCAAGAGGGGGAGGTTGCAGTGAGCTGAGATCATGCCACTGCACTAAAGCCTGGGTGACAGAGCAAGACTCCATCTTGGAAAAAAATTAAGAAAAGACAATCTGAATGCTTGAGCACAACTAAATCTTTAGTTGAGGTTTCTACAGAATAACAAAAAAATAATTGCAAATTGTCTCATAAGTTGCTTCATGGAGCATGTGTCCTCACAAGTAAAGTGGTAACATGGCAACACACAGCTCTTTGAAGCATGCTACAAAAATCTTAAATGGGATCCTTTAATATTGCATTGCATTCAAGGCTATCTTCCTCTACATATCTAAAAAAAAAATCATATATTCTCACATATACTTTAAAAATCTCAGGCCTAAAGGCAAGACATGGATACTATTTTCATTAGCAAAAGTAGCAGAAAATTGTAAAAGAAAATGTAAGTTGCATGCCAGTCAGGTGTGTGCAGTGTTCATGTTTCAGCAGCTAACATTGGCATGACTGACTCAAAGTTGGACCCAGATAAATTAAAAAGGGGAAGATAAAAATACATAAAATAGGCTGGGCACAGTGGCTCATGCCTGTGATCCCAGTACTTTGGAAGGTTGATGAAGGTGTATCACAAGGTCAGGATTTGGAGGCCAGCCTGGCCCATATGGAGACTCAGGCAGGAGAATTGCTTGAACCCAGGAGGCAGAGGTTGAAGTGAGCCGAGATCATGCCACTGCACTCCAGCCGAGGGGGCAAGAGTGAAAACTCTGTCTCAAAAAGAAAAAAACATTCTTTTGGGAAGTCCTTCTACATAAATATCTTCAACATGAGACTGGGAAAAAGGGGTATAGGATCATCACCAGACCTTTGGCTTTTACAGTTTGAGCTATAAGGACGAAAAGAAAAAGAGAGATCATTTAAACACAATTTGTAGAAAAGAATAATTATTGAATCTGTATTGCTCTTTAACTTTTTATTTTTCAGATGGAATCTTGCTCTGTTGCCAGGCTGGAGTGCAGCAGTGCAATCTCAGCTCACTGCCACCTCCATTTCCTAGGTTCAAGTCATTCTCCTGCCTAAGCCTCCTGAGTAGTTGAGACTACATGCAACCGCCATCATGCCCAGCTAATTTTTAGACTTTTGGTACAGAAAGAGTTTCACCATGTTCGCCAGGATGGTCTCGATCTCCTTACCTCGTGATCCACCTGCCTTGGCCTCCTAAAGTGCTGGGATTACAGGCATGAGCCATCAAGCAAGGTATTGCTCTTTAACTTTTATAATTTCATTTTTACTTATGTTATTGTAATTCAGTCCAAAGAAAAATCGTGTGAGGAAAATAAAAAGAACACCAAAAACACTAATATTCTGTTTATCAGTTTGCAGTGAAATATCCCATTACAGCCAGGCAGGGTTACTTACTCCTGTAATCCTAGGTGAATTATCTGAGGTCAGGAATTGGAGGCCAGGCTGGCCAACATGGCAAAACCACATCTCTATGAAAAATACAAAAATTAGCCAGTTGTGGTGGTGGGTGCTTGTAATCTTAGCTACTTGGAAAGCTGAGATAGGAGAATTACCTAAACCCAGCAGGCAGAGGTTGCAGTGAGCTGAGATCACCCCATTGCACTCTAGCATGGGTAACAAGAGCAAAACTCCAGCTCAAAAAGAAAAGAAAAGAAAAGATAGGTAGATCCCATTACTTTAAGGCAATGTAGATACAGCCATACTTTCTACAGAAATCCGAACCACATTATAAAGCGAGAAAAATATACCAGCTAATATTATTTAATACATATAGTACTAAATGGAAGAGGTAATATTTTCAAAACATAAACATTAGTGTAAGCTTATTGGACTTATAAAAATATACTTTTTATAACAGAAACAGAAGATTCCCTGAACTGCAACTTTTAAGTTAGCATTTATTTACTGAAGATTCAACTAACAAACAGCTATAAAAACTCAAAAGCTGGGCTGAGCATCGTGGCTCACATCTATGATCCCAGCATTTTGGGAGGCTAAGGCAGGCAAATCTGAGGTAGACGGTTCCAGACTAGCCTGGCCAACATGAAAAAATACCATCTCTAATAAAATATAAAATTAACCATGGCACATGCCTGTAATCCCAGCTACTCTGGAGGCTGAGGCAGAAGAATAGCTTGAACCTAGGAGGCAGAGGTTGCAGTGAGTAGAGATTGAGCTATTACCCTACAGCCTCGGCAACAAGAGCAAAACTCTATCTCAAAAAAAAAAAAAAAAAAAGTCAAGAGATACCCAGGTGGGGGTGGCTTACACCTGTAACCCCAGCATTGTGGGAGGCCAAGGTGGGTGGATCACCTGAGGTCAGGAGTCTGAGACTAGACTGATCAACATCATGAAACCCCATCTCTACTAAAAATAAAAAAATTAGCCAGGCATGGTGGCACTCACCTATAGTCCTAGCTACTAGGGAGGCTGAGGGAAGAGGATCAATTCAACCTGAAAAGTGGAGGTTTCAGTCAGCTGAGATCGCACCACTGCACTCCAGCCTGGGTGAAAAAGCAAGACTCTGTTTCAAAGAAAAAAAAAAAAAAGAAAGAAAAGTCAAGAGCATGGGGAGTATTAAAATCAAACATAATCAACAGTCTCGCAACAAAACAGCTCCATTTTTTGGCTATCTTTATGTGTTAAGGTTGATTTGCTAAACATTGATACTTGTACTAAAGTTTCAAGTGTGCCATATAACACATTAGTGCTTAGATTTAATATCCTTTGCTGTACACTAAACTTGAATATCATACTTTTATACTATAACAAAAGTATCTTTCCCTAAGGCAACTACCATTAATATTGCTTTAAAATTATAAAATGTGAAGATTGTTTTTGTCATTTCACTTTTTATAATTTCGCAACAGCTGAACATTATTGTCTTTAAACAAAATAATCTAATAAACCACCATCGCAACAAAACCCCCACAACATAATCCGTTTCACCTTATAAAAGCACTGACATTTGTAAAAATTGTCATAGTCAATTTATAAAAGTCAATCCATATAACTTTAATAGCAAATGATTTTTACTCAGAATAGCACTAAATTAACAATATTATAAAAACATAGGCCAGGTATAGTGGCTCAAACCTGATATTCTAGCAGTTTGGGAGGCAATGTGCATGGATCCCTTGAGGTCAGGAGTTCAAGACCAGCCTGGCCAACATGTTGAAACCCTGTCTCTATTAAAGATACACAAATTAGCTGAGCATGGTGGTGCATGCCTATAATCCCCACTACTTGGGAGGCTGAGGCAGAAGAATTGCTTGAAACCATGAGGCAAATGTTACAGTGAGCCACATCTCATGACACTGCCCTCCAGTCTGTGCAACAGAGCAAGATTCTGTCTCAAAAAACTAAATAAGTAAATAAAAACATAAGGAGAAAGCATTTATTATGTATTTATATGCCCAGTATTATGTGAAGTACTACAGTATCTTATCAAATCTTTCAGATAGATCTTCAGTTCTCATGACCACAAAAGAGCATACTAAGGCTCAGACAGGATAACAGACTTGGCCAAGCTGACCTCATGATCTGCCTGCCTTGGCCTCCCAAAGTGCTAGGATTACAGGCATGAGCCACCATGCCCGGGCAAATACCGAACTTAACAAAGCAGATAAAGAGAAACAATTAGTTGGGGGACGATACAAGATGGCCGTTTAGGAAGAGCTCAGGATTGCAGCTCCCAGTGAAAGCGCAGAGGGTGAGTGGACGCTGCGTTTTTATTGCCCACAGACTAGGAAATTCCCGGGCAGAGGAGCTCCATGGTCGCCAACCTGGCTGTTTCGGCCAGCGCGGCTGTGCCGGCCAGCACGGCTGCTGTGCCCCGCGCGGCTGCTTTGTCGGCACCCCGGAGCCGCGGTTCTCCGCACAAAATACACCGGTCCGGGTGCCCTTTTGGCTGGCGATTGGAGCCACGGGAAGTCGCCCATTCGCCGGTTCAAAAAGGGGACTGAGCAGAGAACCAGGAGAGTAGGCTCCATGGCAAAA
>NW_016108317.1:61217-63801 GCF_001604975.1 Cebus imitator
TGGATCACGAGGTCAAGAGATCGAGACCATCCTGGTCAACATGGTGAAACCCCGTCTCTACTAAAAATACAAAAATTAGCTGGGCATGGTGGCGCGTGCCTGTAATCCCAGCCACTCAGGAGGCTGAGGCAGGAGAATTGCCTGAACCCAGGAGGCGGAGGCTGCGGTGAGCCGAGATCGCACCATTGCACTCCAGCCGAGGTAACGAGAGCAAAACTGCGTCTCAAAAAATAAATAAATAAATAAATAGAATAAAATAAAATAATTGAATGGGAAAGAAAAAGAGAGAGAGAAACAATTAGTTAAAAATATATATTAATTAAATCCCTAAGATCCAGGGCTTTGCAATAAATATGTAAATAAATTCCCAATATTCATGCTGAAAGTTTGAAAGAAATGCTAACTGATAATTTAAGAGATACAACTTTTCCTTAGCTTTGCAGTAATCTAGAAACAAAGAATGTTTCTAATATTTAGGCAGACACTACAAGATGAACAGTGTTTCCACTGTGTAAACACTCATGAACAAAATATTACAGGACTTTTCCAGTTTAGACATACCATATTTTCTTTCAGATAATTCTTCAACGTGTTTACATAGATCAGTGGTAAGATCATGCCATTTCTCTGAAAATTAAGCAAAGCTTGATTCTCAATAATACGTCCCTATGTCAGATCAACACTAGCATATAATGATTTATTTTCAATATTTTACATCTCAACAGTCCTTATCATTTTACTGCTTTTGAAAAAAAATTTCACTTTTTTGGTAGTTCTTATAATTAGTTTAATTGGAGACTGGAAGAAAAGTTTTAAAATTTAGTACATCTTTTTATCCTTTTAATTTCTGAAAAGCTGTAGGGCAGAAAAGATCAATCAAATTAAATATAGTAACAGGGAGGCCACAATGAGAAGGTCTCCAGGGATCTTTTAGCAAACTTCCTAAAACATGTCTCAGCTGTGTGGAAATAAGACTTTACAGCAGCCAGTGAGGTGATGCAGGCCTGTAATCCTAGTACTTTGGGAGCAGAGGTAGGTGGATTGCTTTGAGCTCAGGGCAACATAGCAGAAAATTCTGTCCCCTTCCCCACCTTCCACTACCCCCTCCTTGCCCCTATCTCCTCCAAAAATACAAAACTTAGCTAGGCATGGTGGCAGGCACCTGTAGTCCCAGCTACTCAGGAGGTTGAGGTAGAAGAATCACTTGAACCCAGGAGGCAAACATTGCAGGGAACCAAGAGAGCGGCCAGCCTGTGCAAAAGAGCACAACTCCAACTCAAAAAAGAAAAAACAAGAAAAAAAAGACAGGTTTAAGAGGAAACCCAAAGCAAAAAATCCCAACCCTTTTTCTCCCAATCACTGAAACACCAGGAAGGTGAAATAGTTTTGCAGCATACCTGTAGTAGGCTGATAGTGACCCCCCAAGTTGCTCATAACCTAATCCCAGGAAGTGGTGAACATAACCTCATATGGTAAAAGGGGTTTTGCAGATATAATGAAGTTAAGGATTTTTGGCTGGAAAGATTATTCTGCTTTGTCACAGTGGGATTGATGTACTCACCCGGATCCTTATAAAAGCAGAGCACAGCAGGTGAGGGAGAGCTGTGGGAAGCGTAGTGATGGAAGAAGGAAACTTGAGTCATTCAACAAGGACAGCACAAGCTGACGAGTGCAGACTGCCTCCAGGGCCAGGAAACACATTCTCCTACAGAGCCTTGGAAAGCATCCGCCCTGCTCCCACCTTGAGCCAGTGGGACTGACTTTAGAATTCTGGCCTTCAGAAATGTAAGGGAATACATCTGTGTGTGTGTGTGTGTGTGTGTGTGTGTGTGTGTGTGTGTGTGTGTGTTTGTTTGTTTGTTTTTGAGACAGAGTTCCACTCTTTTTGCCCAGGCTGGAGTGCGATGGCATGATTTTGGCTCACCACAACCTTCGCCTTCCTGGTTCAAGCAATTCTCCTGCCTCAGCCTCCTGAGTAGCTGAGATTACAGGCATGCACTACCACACCCAGCTATTTTTGTATTTTTTAGTAGAGATGTAGTGTCTCCATGTTGGTCAGGCTGGTCTTGAACTCCTGACCTCAGGTGATCTCCCTGCCTCAGCCTCCCGAAGTGCTAGGATTACAGGCATGAGCCACCATGCCCAGCTACATCTGTGTTGTTTTAAGCCACTAGGCATGTGGTAATTTGTTGCAGCAGAAACAGGAAACTAGTATTGTAATGAAGCCTCAAAACCCACATGAAGGGGCTGGGTGCAGTGGCTCATGCCTGTAATCTCAGCATTTTGGGAGGTCAAAGTGGGCAGATCACTTGATGTCAGTAGTTTGAGACCAGCCTGGTCAACATGGTGAATCCCTGTCTCTGCAAAAAAAATAGGAGGTGTGGTGGCACATGACTTAATCTCAGCTACTTAGGAGGCTAAGTCATGAGAACTGTTTGAGCCTGAAGAGGGGGAGGCAGAGGTTGCAGTGAGCCAAGATTGTGTCTCTGCACTGCAGCCTGAGTGAGAGAGCCAGACTCCATCTCTAAACAAACAACTCCACCTGAAGAAAGTTTCCAGTTCTGTCAGCAGTCCCCCACCCAAC
>NW_016108317.1:64876-67052 GCF_001604975.1 Cebus imitator
TCTTGGCTCATTGCAACCTCTGCCTGCCTGGATCAAGCCATTCTCCTGTCTCAACCTCCTGAGTAGCTGAGATTACAGGCAAGTGCCACCACATCTGGCTAATTTTTGTGTTTTTAGTAGAGACAGGGTTTTGTCATGTTGCCCAGGCTGTACTAAAACTCCTGGCCTCAAGTAATGCACCTGTCTTGGCTTCCCAAAGTGCTGGAATTACAGGTGTGAGCCATGGCACTCAGTACTTGCCAAGGCCTTTGATAGCATGCTTTTCCAGGTGATCAGTCCTTGTCTGGTCTGGCTCTGCCACAATTTCCACCACACTACGTTGGAATCCCTAGCTACTTTTCAGAAGAGGAGAGTGTGTACTTTATCCCAGCTCAATATGGTTCAGATCTGCATTTAACTCATGGAACCTGGCTGCTCCCCAGTCCTTGGAGAAAAAAAGGGTCTCTCTGTGAGTATGATACAGGATGAGCCAAGATCATGCCACTGCACTCCAGCCTGGGCTACAACAGTGAGACTCTATTTAAAAACAAAAACAAAAAAAAAGAAACCAGGGGGATCAATCCAAGATGGCCGTTTAGGAACAGCTCAGGATTGCAGCTCCCAGTGAAAGTGCAGAGGTTGAGTGGATGTCGCATTTTAATTGCCCACAGACTAGGAAATTCCCAGGTGGAGGAGCCTCAAGGACCGGCATGGCAGTTGTGTCAGCCGGCACGGCTGTTTCGCCCCGCACGGATGCTTTGTCAGCGCCCCTTTGCAGTGGTTATCCATACAAAATACACTGGTCCAGGAGCCATTTTGGCAGCGATTGGAGCCACGGGAAGTCGCCCATTCATCTGTTTAAAAGGGGGACTGAACAGGGAACCAGGACAGTAGATTCCAGGGCAAAAAAAGCGCCACGAATCTCAGTGCCACTGTTTAAGCCAGCGCAGGGAGTGGCTGCAGGGGAAAACACACAGANGATCAGGCTCGGCTGGTCCCACCCCACAAAAGAACAGCAATCAGAAACTCTCTGGATTGAGGGTTTCACAGCAAGCACAGCTGAACCCGGGATGGTCCAGCTCTGTAGGGGAGAAGCGTCCACCATTACGGAGGCACTTCACCACTACGGAGGTAGTCAGCCAATACTGAGGTAGCCTGCAATTGCCAAGGCAGCACGACATTGCTGAGGCAGCCTGCCATTGCCAAGGCAACCCGCCATTACAGAGAGAGTCTGCCAATACAGAGGTGGGCCCTGATTGCCGAGGCAGTTCTAACTACACCCATATAAACAGGACTGCAGGGAAGTTCACTTGGCAGCTGAGCAAAGCCCACAGCAGCTCAGCAAAGCCTCTGCAGGCAGACAGTGACTAGGCTGCATCCTTGCTGGTGAGGGCAGCTCTGAAGGAAAAAAAAGAAGGCAGCAACACAAAGGAAACTCATAAATAAAGCCCTAAATCCCTGGGACAGAGCACCTGGGAACATAAAGCGGTTTATGAGTTCTGCTGCAGCAAACCTAAATGTACGTTTGAGCATTTGAGCTCCTATAAAGAAGAGACTGTCTCCTCTAGCAGCTCCCTGACCCCTGTATATCCAAAGAGCAACCTCATTAAGGAAAGGTCAGACTGACACTTGGCAGGGATCCTTCTGGGACAAAGATAGCAGAGGAAAACTGGCAGCAACCCTTACTGTTCTGCACCTATGGCAGGTGATCCCCAGGCAAGAAGGGCCTGGAGTGGACCTCAGCAGACCTACAGCAGAAGGATCAGACTGTTAGAAGGAAAACTAAGAAACAGAAATAATCTCATCATCAAAAAACAGAACGTCAACTCAGGGATCCAATCTGAAAGCCAGCAACGACAAAGATGACAGGTGGATAAATCCATAAAGATGGGAAGAAACCAGCACAAAAAGGATGAAAACTCCCGAAACCAGAACACCTCTCCTCCTACAAGGGATCACAACTCCTCACCAGCAAGGGAACAAGATTGGATGGAGAACAAGTGTGATGAAATGATAGAATCAGACTTCCAAAGGTGGGTAGTAAGAAACTTCTGTGAACTGAAAGAACATTTTCTAACTCAATGCAAAGAAACTAAGAACCTTAAAAAAGATTTGACGAAATGCTAATGAGAATGGACAAAATAGAAAGGAATATAAGTGAATTGATGGAGCTGAAAAACACAACACGAGAACTTCG
>NW_016108317.1:68961-70198 GCF_001604975.1 Cebus imitator
AAATCCAGGAGCTGGTTTTTTGAAAAGATCAACAAAATAGACAGACCACTAGCCAGATTAATAAAAAAGAAAAGAGAGAATAACCAAATTGATGCAATAAAAAACGATAAAGGTGATATCACCACAGATTCCACAGAAATTCAAACCATCATCAGAGATTATTATAGACAACTCTATGCACATAAACTAATAAACCTGGAAGAAATGGATAAATTCCTGGACACTTGCCTCCTGCCAAGCCTAAACCAGGAAGAAGCCAAAACCCTGAACAGACCCATAACAAGGTCTGAAGTAGAGGCAGCAATTAAGAGCCTACCACCCAAAAAAAGCCCAGGTCCAGACGGGTTCACAGCAAAATTCTACCAGACATACAAATAGGAGCTGGTACCATTCCTTCTGAAAATATTCCAAACAATACAAAAAGAGGGAATTCTTCCCAAATCATTTTATGAGACCAACATCATCCTGATACCAAAACTGGGCAGAGGCTCAACAAGAAAAGAAAACTTCAGGCCAATATCCATGATGAACATAGACACAAAAATCGTCAATAAAACACTGGCAAGCCGATTGCAACAGCACATCAAAGAGCTTATCCACCATGATCAAGTAGGCTTCATCCCGGGGATGCAAGGCTGGTTCAACATACACAAGTCTATAAACATAATTCACCACATAAACAGAATGAAAGACAAAAATCACATGATTATCTCAATTAACGCAGAGAAAGCCGTTGACAAAATTCAATACCCTTTATGCTAAAAACCCTCAATAAGCTAGGTATTGATGGAACGTATCTTAAAATAATAAAATCTATTTACGAAAATCCAACAGCCAATATCATACTGAATGGGCAAAAACAGGAAGCATTCCCCTTGAAATGTGGCACCAGACAAGGATGCCCTCTCTCACCACTCCTATTCAATATAGTACTAGAAGTTCTAGCCAGAGCAATCAGGCAAGATAAAGAAATAAAGGGTATTCAAAAAGGAAAGGAGGAAGTCAAATTGTCTCTATTTGCAGAAGAACTGATTGTACATCTACAAGACCCCATCGTCTCAGCCCCAAATCTCCTGAAACTGATAAGCAAGTTCAGCAAACTCTCAGGATACAAAATCAATGTGCATGCATTCCAATACACCAATAACAGACTTAAAGAGAGCCAAATCAAGAACGAACTTCCATTCACAATTGCCACAAAGAGAATAAAATACCTAGGAATACAACTAACAAGGAA
>NW_016108317.1:71148-77216 GCF_001604975.1 Cebus imitator
GATGCTGGAGAGGATGTGGAGAAATAGGAACACTTTTACACTGCTGGTGGGAGTGTAAATTAGTTCAACCATTGTGGAAGACAGTGTGGCGATTCCTCAAGGACCTAGAAGTAGAAATTCCATTTGACCCAGCAATCACATTACTGGGTATATATCCAAAGGATTATAAAGCATTCTATTATAAGGACACATGCACACAAATGTTCATTGCAGCACTGTTTACAATAGCAAAGACCTGGAACCAACCCAAATGCCCATCGATGATAGGCTGGTCAGGGAAAATGTGGCACATATACACCATGGAATATTATGCAGCCATCAAAAACGATGAGTTTGTATCCTTTGTAGGGACATGGATGAACCTGGAAACCATCGTTCTCAGCAAACTGACAGAAGAGCAGAAGATCAAACACCGCATGTTCTCACTCATAGGCGGGTGTTGAACAATAAGAATACATGGACACAGGGAGGGGAGCACTACACACTGGGGTCTGTTGGGGGGAAATAGGGGAGGGATGGGGGGCAGGGATTTGGGGAGCTATAGCAAGGGGAGAGATTACAGATGTAGGTGATGGGGAGGAAGACAGCAAATCACACTGCCATGCATGTACCTATGCAACATCGTTGCTCGACTCCATCTAAAAGAAAAAAAAAGATAAAACAAAAAACAAATGTGGAATGGCCAAGAAAATAATTACTGTGTTAAAAATAGTTTCATAGAAAATAAAAGACAGTACAATAATGTCTTTTTAGATTAGTATAATTGTTATTCTTATTTTACAGCTAAAGAAATGAGCTCAGGGCAAGTGTGGTGGCTCACACCTGTAATCACAGCACTTTGGGAGGCTAAGGTAGGTGGACCATGAGGTCAAGAGATCGAGACGATCTGGTCCAAAATGGTGAAACCCCATCTCTAATAAAAAGAAACAAAAATTAGATGGGTGTGGTGGTGCCTTCCTGTAGTCCAAGCTACTCAGGAGGCTAAGGCAGGAGAATCACTTGAACCCAAGAGGTGGAGGTTGCAGTGATCCAACATGGCACCACTGCACTTCTGCCTGGCAAAAGAGTAAGACTCTGTCTCTAAAAACTAAAAAATAAATAAGTAAAAGAGAAACAGGCTCAGAGAATGTTATTTGATTGGACCGTGTTGCCTCTCTGGACAGTGAAGCTGAGATCAGACTTCATGTGTAACTCCCCTAGCCTACCAGGGTGCCTTTCATAAAGGTAAGACATATAAATTTGGCATAATATACAAAGATGCTGGGACAGCACTGGGTCAATTCTGCATACAGTACTTTCATGTTCATCAAGGGAAACCTTAAGGGAAGGTGAAAATGCTTCTAGAAGGGACTGGACACCAGTGCCCTTACTTGTTGCCTTTGGGCTCTTCCTCCAAGGCCAACAGTGACCTGAAATTACCGACTGTTCCAATCAATGGGAGAAAATGATACCAAGGTCACCAACATCAGGCAAATTCACTTGAGGACCTAGCTCTGTGCTTTGACAGACAAAACTGCTTTTGTAAAGGATACTGTATTAAGGAAAAACATAATCACATTAACAACTAACAACACTGTAAAATGCTTATGTGTTGAATGCTACTTTAGAAAAATATGCTCAAATGTGGGAAAAAAATTCTGATACAAAATTACGTACCAATTATCTAGCTAACTATCTAGAGACATGGTCTCATTCTTTTGCTCAGAATGGAGAGCAGTGGGATGATCCTAACTCACTGCAGACCTGCTCCTGGTCTCAAGTAATCCTCCTGCCTCAGCTTCCTAAGTAGCTGGAGCCACAGGTGGACAGAGTTACACCTGCCTTTTTTATTTGTTTGTTTTGTAGAGTCAGAGTTTCACTACATTGCCCAGGCTGGTCTCAAACCCTGGAATCTTGCTCTGTCACCCGGCCTAGGGTGCAGTGATGTGATCTCAGCTAGCTGCAACTTCTGCCTCCTGGGTTCAAGCAATTCTCCTGTCTCAGCCTCCTGAGTAGCTGGGACTACAGGCATGTGTCACCACATGCGGCTAATTTTTGTAGAAACTGGGTTTCATCATGTTGGCTACACTGATCTAGAACTCCTGACCTCAGGTGATCCACCTGCCTTGGCCTTCCAAAGTGCTGGAATTACAGGTGTGAGCCACCAAGCCAAGCCATGAAGTTTGTTATTAAATAGCCTAACCCAAGCGGGGTGCGGTGGCTCACACCTGTAATCTCAACAACTCTAAAGGCCAAGGTGAGAAGATGACGTACCCAGGAGTTCGAGCCTGGCCTGGGGAACATGGGGGCAAGAACCCCCCATCTCCACAAAAAAATACAAAATATTAGGCCAAGTATACACTGTGCCTGGCTAATTGTTGTAACTTTTGTAGAGACGGGTTTTGTCCTGTTGCTTAGGCCAGTCTCACACTCCTGATTCCAAGCCATCCTCCTGCCTCGGCCTCCCAAAGTGCTGGGATTACAGGGCCCAGGCAGCCTCAATTCTTCTTTAAGCAGTCCCCCAATGTCGCACGCTTGGATAGTTTACTTTGTTAGACAGGGTGTACCTCAGTCTCACAGGCTGGAGTGCTCTGATAGAATCATAGCTCATTGCAGGCTTGAACCTTGGGGTTCAAGTAGCTGGGAGGCTGAGGTGGGACGACAGAAATGGGGTCACACCACTTTGCCAGGCTGCTGTTGAACTCCTGGCCTGAAGAAAACTTTCCACCTCCCCAGCGTCCGGACACAGTTTTTCTATTTTGACCAACATAAACACTGTGCTGGGTCGGAGTGTGTCACCTACCCTTCTCCAGCCAGCAACACACAGGACGCAGCGAGAGGTGCAGGTTACCAGTCTCTGCTCTGCGGAGAAGACAACCCAGTTCCTAGACAACACACCTCCGCGTAAAGTCGCCGAAGGTCTGCCTCTGTGACGTGGCCGGAGGCGCGCCACTGTGACATCGCCACGCCTCTGTGACGTTTTCAGAGGCCCGCCCCTCACGCGGAGCCAATCGGAATTCGAGGCTGAACTGCTGGTTTTTCCAGGAGTGCTCATGCTTGGGCTGGTGCAGAGCCGGCACTTCCGTGTCGACAGGCTCCAGCCTGGCTGCAGTCACCTGTAAGCTCCAAAGAGGAGTTTTAAGATTTCCCAGTCTGCAGGACCAGGAGCAGCAGGGACCCGAGGCAGCGAGCAGGTGCTGCAAACCAACCTCCTGGCGCCTGGTGGGCATGAACACAAGGTCGCGCAGAAGAAGCTCCTCAATGGCGAGTGAAGGGCTACCAGCGCCACTGCTACCCCGGCCACGTATTCGCCTTGCCTCAGCCTGGGTACATGTGACTCCCAATACCCTTCCCACACAGGGACCCCAGGAGCGTCCTTCACCGCTGCTCATCCTGGGCAGGGTCAGCACCCTCTGAGGCTGCCTCCCATTAGGGAGCTTCAACCCCCTGCGTGACCTTTGATGGCCATTGCAATAGCCTTAAAGCCTTTGCAACTTTGTATGTGGGTACTAGGGAGCTAGGAAACAAAGAAAACAACTTTATAAAAATATAAGGGATTGGCCAGGTACTGTTGCTCACACCCGTAATCCCAGCACTTTGATAGGCTAAAGCAGGTGGATCACAAGGTCAGGAGTTCAAGACCAGCCTGACCAGCATGGTGAAACCCCGTCTCTACTAAAAATTAGCCAGGTGTAGTGGCAGATGCCTGTAATCTCAGCTACTTGGGAGGCTGAGGCAGAAGAATTGCTTGAACCTGGGAGGATGAGGTTGCAGTGAACAATGATAAGAAAATGATGCTGTTCTTTGTTTGTTTGCTTTTGAAGACAGGGTTTTTCTCTGTTGCCCAGGCTAGAGTGAGGTGGCACATTCGTGATTCACTGCAGCCTCAACTTCCTGGGCAGGTGCAAGCAATCCTTCCCCTACGGCCCCCCAAGTAGCTGGGATTACAGGTGCATGCTACCAAGCTTGGCTAATTTTTGTATTTTGTTTAGAAACAGACTTTCACCATGTTGCCAGGCTGGTCTCGAACTCCTGACCTCAGGTGATGTGCCTGCCTCGGCCTTCCAGAATGCTGAGATTACAGGCGTCAGCTACCACATCTGGCCTTACAGTCACTTTTAAACTTTGAATCCAAAACCATGTTCCTGGTTGGTGGAGCCTACTCATTAGACCAAAAGAGACGAGCATGTACATTTTAGAATGGGCACTCAGTCATGGGATGATGCAAGGGATGGGTGCAAGAGAAATGCTAGAGTAGGTCTGGGCACATCCCAGTTCCTCATTCTGACTCATTTGGACAAGTAACTATTCTCCTTTGAAAATGAAAAGTAAGAAGCTCTCATATGAAAAAAAAAATGTGGCCAGGCATGCTGGCTCTTGTCTGTAGTCCCAGCACTTTGGGAGGCTGAGGCAAGCAGATCACAAGGTCAGAAGTTCGAGACCAGCCTGTCCGATATGGTGAAACCCCATGTCTACTAAAAATACAAAAATTAGCCAGGTGTGGTGGCACATGCTTGTAGTCCCAGGTACTTGGGAGGCTGAGGCAGGAGAATCACTTCAACCTAGGAGATAGAGGTTGCAGTGAGCCAAGATTGTGCCACTGCATTCCAGCCTGGGCTACAAAGCAAGACTCTGTCTCAAAAAAAAGAAAAGAAAAAGGAAAAAATGGGCCTGGCACAGTGGCTCACACTTGTGATCCCAGCACTTTGACACCTGTAATCCTAGCATTTTGGGAGGCTAAATAGGAAGGATTACTTGGGGCCAGGAGTTCGAGACCAGCCTGGGCAACATAACAAGGTTAAGGTTCCATAACTACAAAAAAATTTAAAAAGGCCTCAGCAGAAATGGTGAGAGATTTGGGCAAGACCCGAGGCCCTGGGGTAGAGAGGGAGGTTGACAGGGCTGATGAACTCTGCCCTGCCTGGGTTGACCCCTCTGGACATATAGACTGTGACCCTGGCCATTTCTTTACCTCCAGGAACTCATTGGCAAAACTGCAGAAAAGCTATACATGGGACGCAGCCAAAATGACCAGATGCCTCTAGCCCCTCCACCCCCCTGCTCCATGCTGTCCCAACCTTGGGGAGCCCAGGGAGCAGTTAGAGCTGAGGAGGGTCTTGGCTCCCCAAGGAAGCAACACATCAGCCTCCCTGAGCACCACCTCCTCATTACACAGTTGGTCATGGACCTCAGGCTGTGGATGCAGCAGACCTGCTCCACGCACTTGGGCCTCCTCTGGGAGCTCATCAGAAAGATGGCAGATTGGACAGAGGTGTGAGTTCTCCATGGACACCCAGGGGGCAGAGAGAGGTGTGATGGCAGCCTGAACAGCAGACCTAGGTGGCAGGGGTGAACAGGGTTGGAGTGCCAGGTCCTGCAGCACAGGGACCTCCCAGAGCTCTAGAATCGAGGCAAAGCAGCCAGGAGTGGGGCATTTCCTGCAGGCCTCAATACTTCCATGCCAGTCTAGCTCAGCAGGCAAGAAAGACTCGTCCTTCGTGGTGCCTGGTGTGGTGACTCACAACTGTAATCCTAGCACTTTAGGAGGCACAGGTGGGTGGATCACCTGAGATGAGGAGTTGGAGACCAGCCTGGCTAACATTATGAAACTCTGTCTGTACTAAAGATACAAAAATTAGCTGGGCTTGGTGGTGTGCACTTGTAATCGAAGCTACCTGGGAGGCTGAGGCAGGAGAATCGCTTCAACCCGAAAGGCAGAGGTTGCATTGAGCTGAGATTGCGTCACTGCACTTCGGCCTGGGAGACAGAGTGATACTCTGTCTCAAAAAATAAAAAATAAGGAGGGACGAACCAAGATGGCCGCTTAGGAACAGCTCAGGATTGCAGCTCCCAGTGAAAGTGCAGAGGGTGAGTGAACACCGCGTTTTTATTGCCCACAGACTAGGAAATTCCCGGGTGGAGGAGCTTCACGGTCACCAGCGCAGCTGTTTCGGCCACTGCGGCTGTGCCGGCCGTCGCGGCTGCTTTGCCCCGCGAAGCTGCTTTGTCAGCGCCCTGGAGCCGTGTACAAAATACACCACTCCGGGTGCCCTTTAGGCTGGCGATTGGATCCACGGGAAGTCGCCCAT
>NW_016108317.1:82024-94718 GCF_001604975.1 Cebus imitator
CTCACTCATAGGCGGGTGTTGAACAATGAGAACACATGGACACAGGGAGGGGAGCACTACACACTGGGGTCAGTTGGGGGGAAGAAGGGGGGGACGGTGGGGGTTGGGGAGCTGGGGAGAGATAGCAAGGGGAGAAATGCCAGATGTAGGTGATGGGGAGGAAGGCAGCAACACTGCCACGTGTGTTCCTATGCAACAATTTTGCATGTTCTTCACATGTACCCCAAAAACCTAAAATGCAATAAAATAAATAAATGGGGGGAAAAAAGATAAAAAAAAATAAAATAAAATAAATAAAAAGAACGAAAACTCACCATTTGTAGATTTGATGGCAGGGAGCTAAGGTATAGCTTGGCTATGCCTGGAGCAGCCAGAGTCACTCCCACCCTGCCTGTGTGCCACATCTCTCATCCCATGCTCTGGTCCTGACCCAGCTCATCTGGCAAAAGACAGAGTCAAAGGCTGCCTCCTGCTGACTCATCCCAGGCTTTGGCTTCTGGGACCTGGTGTCTTTTGGTCTGGATTTGTTCCTTGCAGACCTGGAGGAGGAACTGCTGAGGAGTCACCATGTGTTGTCAGAGACCCCTCCTCTTCCTCAACTCCCTGTGACCCCTGTTTCTCAGACCTGGGGGGAATCAAGGGCACACAAATTGTCACCCTGGAGGTGGGGCGAGGCTGCTAGGAGGAACAAGGAGTGTCTGCTACTGATTTCAGGGTTTCTTTAATATTTTTTTGAGACAGAGTTTCACTCTTGTTTCCCAGGCTGGAGTGCAATGCCCGATCTCAGCTACCTGCAATCTCCACCTCCCAGGTTCAAGTAATTCTCTTGCCTCAGCCTCCCAAGTAGCTGGGATTACAGGCGTGTGCCACCACATGCAGCTAATTTTTGTATTTTTTTAGTAGACATGGGTTTTGCCATGTTGGCCAGGCTGGTCTCTCAAACTCCTCAGCTCAGGAGACCTGCCCACCTTGGCCTGCTAAAGTGTTGGGATTACAGGCATAAGCCACTGCGCCCTGCCTAATTTTTAAATTTTTACCTTTTCTTTTTGTCGAGACAGAGTTTTGCTCTTGTCGCCCAGGCTGAAGTGCAGTGGCACTCGGCTCACTGCAACCTCTGCCTCCAGATTCAAGTGATTTTCCTGCCTCAGCCTCCAGAGTAGTTGGGGCTACAGGTGCATGCCATGCCCAGCTAATTTTTGTATTTTTTAGTAGAGGCAGGGTTTCACCATTTTGGCCAAGACGTTCTCAATCTCTTGATCTTGTGATCTGCCCATGTTGGCCTCCCAAAGTGCTGGGATTACAGGCATGAGCCACCGCACCCGGCCAAATTTTTAACTTTTTAAATTGTCTTTAAAGACGAACTCTTGCTCTGTCACCTAGGCTGGAGTGCAGTGGCTCCTTAATAGACCACTGCAGCCTCAAACTCCTGGACTCAAATGATCCTCCCACCTCAGCTTTCTGAGTAGATAGGACCACAGATGTGCACTACACCCTGTGAATTTTTAAAAGTTTTTGTAGAAACGGGTTCTCACTATGCAGTTCAGTCTGGTTGAACTCCCAGCCTCAAGTGATCCCTCCCTCTTGGCCTCCCAAAGTTCTGCATTACAGCCTTAACCTGCCATGCCTGGCCTTGAGTACAAAATTTCTTTAAAGGGTGGTGAAAATGTTCTAAAACTGGTGATGGTTTTACACTATAGTGTAAACTTTAAATGGGTAAATTGTGTATGAATGATATATCGGCAAAGCTGGTTTATTTAAAACAAAAAAAGGCCAGATGAAGTGGCTCATGCCTATAATTCAAGCACTTTAGGAGGCCGAGGCAGGTGGATCACCTGAGATCAGGAGTTTGAGACCAGCCTGGCCAACATGGTGAAGCCCTGTCTCTACTAAAAATACAAAAAAACTGTTGACTTGAATGAGTGGTGGGGAGTTCCACCTGCTCAGAGAAACTCTTTGTGAGCCCCAGGTATTTCTTCAGTCCTCAAACGAAACTTCCCATGGTCAATTCATACGTGACAGAGGCCTCCTCCACTGTTCTGCCCCCCGCTCAGAAATGCTGAGTGACAGAGGCTCGGGCTTTGGGTGTTCCTGGCAAAGCCTCACCCCAGCAACCCCACAGCTCAGGCTCAGTGTGTGGTTCACACGGCCCCACTTTCAGCCTCTTTTTCCCTTGAGAGCGATTTGTCCCTGGGAGATCCTGGGTCCCTCATTCAGGTGCAGTGCTGCAGGGCAACCCTTCTTCTCAGGGGTGTCCCAGGGCTGCAGGGTCCCAGTGTCACTGGCAGGCCTTGCCCAAGCCTCCCCACAAGCTCCTGCTCCTCCTGTCCCACAGGGAACGTGATATCTTCTTCCTGGGGTACACATACCTGCAGAGGGCCCAGCCCATCCACTGGAGCCACTGGATTCTGAGGTAAGCCGGGTGGTGCAGGGGCCATGCTGGAGGTGAGGACCTGGCTGCCCTGACCCTCCTGCCCCTGGCTTCCCACAGCCATGCCATGACACTGACCTGAGACTCTGAGTGGCTGCTGGAGGTGTGGAAGTGGATCAGTGTCCTGCCCCTGGGGGCAGTGGATGAAGCTCCAGTGCCCCCAGGGCCTGGTGGGGGTGGCTGCTGCATAGCCTTAGGGATTGACAGATGAGCTGGGAAGGACAGAGGGGGACAGAAAGTTGGGTTATCTGCTTAGAGGGGGACCTCACATGGAGCCCCAGCTCTCACTAAGATGGGGATGTCCAAGCCAGTGAATGTTTCTGAGCAGGGCTAGAGCTCTCCAGTGAGGCTCCTGGCCAGCCCAGTCTGCTGCCCTCAGCCTGACATATAGGGATATGGGTCAGAGACAAGGGTCCTGCACCCAAGGTGACTCAGTGCTTGGGGATTAGTGTTCTGGGGACACTTGGGGATAAGTGTGCACCCAGTGTGACTGAGCCAGGGAATGGGCTGAGCTCCAGGTGGTTGCCCTGGTAACCAGGACTTGATTCTGTGTGTGGCATTTGTGTGTGTGTGTGTCTGTCAGGACTGCCTGCCAGGAGGTGTGTGTGAGAGTGTGTGTGTGTGTGTGTGTGTGTGTGTGTGTGTGTGTGTGTGGTCTGCCTGCAAGAAGCCCTGGTCGCCATGAATCCGTCCCTGCAGTGAAGCCATTTCGGGCAATCCCTGGGTATGGATCGAGAGCTGCTCTGAGCAGATGAGATGCCCTGCCCCTCCTCCCTAGGGGAATTCACCCTCAGCATCCGCCATTACATGAAGCCACACCTGAAACCAGAGGGCAGGGTCCTGTGGCTCCTGGTGAAACCTTCATTTATTGCCTATAGTTACTGAGGTCTTCCAGGCCAGGGGTCACCCATGGCAGGGGGGCCTGGTACTGAGACTAAGGGCTCCTGCCTCCCTCTTGGGACTGTACAAAAGATCCCTCTCCTCAGCTCCTGTCCTGTCTGCCATGATCCTCTTTCCAGGGTGGGGGGCTGGGCAAACTGGTTGGGGGAGAGGAGGCCACTCCCTGTGCTCCAGCCCAGCCCTGCTTCCTCCCATCCTCCAGAACTCAAATTTGGGGCCATCACTCTCAATAGCATGGATGCCACCAGTGACCGTAACGTCATGAGTGAGTCTTGGGGAGCCAGTCCCCTGCCCTGTGCCTCACTTTTTCCCCCCAGCCCAGCTTGTCTGCAGTCTCCTGCTCTTGTATGGTCAGGCTGGTTGTGGTGATGGTTGTACACTAAAGTGTAAACTAAATAAGTAAATTGGGCAGGGCACAGTGGCTCACACCTGTAATCCCAGCACTGGCCAACATGGTGAAATCCCATTTCTACTAAGAATACAAAATTTAGCCGGGTGTGATGGCAGGTACCTGTAATTCCAGCTACTTGGGAGGCTGAGGCAGGGGAATCACTTGAACTGAGTCTCAGGATGGGGTAGGATGTCTGGGGAATTCCTGGTCCTGGTCCTTATTTCTCTAGGCAACTCCAAGCCTTCTGCATTTCTTCAGAGCCCCAATCCCTCCCTGATGTGTACACCCACCTGGTGTGGGGGCCCCCAGATACCCTGTGCCCTCTCAGGGCTTTGGCTCTGGCTGCATGCTGAGAGGATGGTGTCCTTGCTCATTTTCCTCAGGGCAGAGGAGTCACAAGAGAAGTGGGTATTTCTTTTCTTAAAAATGGCCACTTGAATAATGCTCCTGTGTATTTCTCTTGATGAACTCCTGTCCCATCAAGGGTGAAGATGGAGACAGGTGGGGAAGTTTGTGAGGACTGCCTTGCCACAGTGGGACATGGTGTGTGATGAGAGGGAGAAGAGCCCTCAGGCCCACATGTGGGAGTCAAACCGTGGATGTGTGAACAGTGACTTGTGAATGGCAGAGCTGGGCTCTCAGGTCTCTGGACCATGGTGGAGTGTGAGGCCTGTGACTGGCAGAGGCATGAGGGGAAGGTGCTGTGATCCCTATACAGCTACTCAGTAAAGGCCATTGACTCCAAGGAGCCAGGATCTCAGGGCTGGGCCCTGGGATCACTGATGGGGGGACTGGGTAGCCGTGTCCCCTCTGGCCCAGCAGAGTCCCTGAGCAGGGACTTTTACATGGTCTCAGCAGGTGCTTCCTCTCAGGGCTTCCCCAACGGATAAAACAAACCTTCCCCATCCTGTGTCTGCAGCATGAGCCCCAGGCCTCAGGGAGGGCTGGGCAGTCCCAGATGGAAACACATCTGCAGAAGCAGCCCCTCCTCTGTAGAAGGTGGAAGCAAAGGAGGCCTGGGCATTCCAGCCCCATGGTAGGATCAGGGGCTGAGTCCACCAAGGCCTGGGCTGCTCTCTTCATGCTCCTCTCTCACTGCACAGGTCAGGGAAGGCCTTGGAGAATAGGTTTCAGTTCCCAGCTTGTGTCAGCTCCTCCACCTTAGACCCCATGAGAGTTACACCAAGGATGTCCACACTCACCCCTGTCTGTGCCTGCAGGCTCCCTCTTCTGGTCTGTGCTGACTCATCTGCCCACCTGTGCATCCCTGGGGGCATCTGCTCACTTGCATCCTGTGCTGACTCAGCCACTCCCCACCTGTGCATCCCTGGGGGTATCTCAGGTTCACCTGCACCTTGTGCTGACTCAGCCACTCCCCACCTATGCATCCCTGGGGGCATCTCAGGCTCACCTGCTCCCTGTGCTGACTCAGTCTCTCCCCACCTGTGCGTCCCTGGGGGCATCTCAGGCTCACCTGCACCCTGTGCTGACTCAGTTACTCCCCACCTGTGTGTTCCTGGGGGTGTCTCAGGCTCACCAGCACCTTGTGCTGACATGGCTGCTCCCCACCTGTGCTTCCCTGGGAGCATCTGCTCACCTGTGCCCTGAGCAGTGGCTTCCGTGTTGTTGACTATATAACACGCTGGGACAAATCCCTGGTTTCTCCTGAGTTATGAACCAGACTCAGGCAAGTACCAGGGTTCTGGACTAAAATTTATTTTTACTGTGCTACTGCTCTTGGCAGTGGAAACCTCTGGGCCCAGAGACCTTGGCTGTGAGCCTCTTTCCACTAAGAAGCTTCTGTGAAGCCCCTGAGGAGCCACCTGCCTCTTAGCAAGACATGCCCAGGAGCAGGAGAGAGACAAGCAAACAGGTGGTGCCTTATCACAAGGCAGCCTTGGGCATCTCAGAAAGGCACAGATAGACGAGGCAATACAGCCCAATGCCCAGCCCCCTAGGATCTAGACTAATCTAGTAGGAGTCATAATTTTCCTGTGCCGGGAAATCCTTATCAGTACAGCCACAAACCATCTGTGCATGTGCTTCAGCATCTGATTCTGCACAGGGAGCCTGGTGTCTCCAGTGATGTGTCCAGGGCTGACGCATCGGCACTCACCCTGCACATGGACACACTCTCGTCTCTCCCAGCCAGACTACCCATGAGGTGGACATGGCCACTAACCACCCTCACTGCTAACATCCCCCAGACTCACCCTCCTCGTCTCTCGATGGCCGCTGCCTTCCTCAGGCCTCTTGGTCTCTCCTAGGAGCTCTCAGGTCTTAACCCAGCTCCATGTGACCCGGCTCCTGCTGTAGGTTTCCAGGGACTCCTCTCTAGGGAGGATGATCTCCAGACATCAGAGCAGCACACGGCCCTTCACAGTCTGACTCCTCCTCCCAGCCCCATGGCCTGGCTCTCTGCTCCATACCCTTGGCCAATCTCTTTAATAAAACAGTAAATTCTTGCTTATTTTGTAAAAATGCTGTATTCCTCCAGCCCAAGAGTGTTTGCAAATGGAGCCTGTTGATGCATTTCTTCTTTATTATTTTTCTTTTTTCTGTCTCCTTTCCAAACAATTAACTAACTTCCCTTGGAGTTGCCTCAGGCCCTGCACAAGGTGAGAACTGAAGTCGTCAGCAGATGGAGGATGGGCAGCATCTCTCACTGCAGGGCGTTGTTATTTTTTAGCTCCAGAATTAGTTTCCCTACAACTACCAGGACAGCACCTCAGCCACACAAACCATTTAGTTCAGGCTCCTGAAGTCCCTTTCATGAGTCCTTTTAAAATATAAAAGTAGAGAGTCTCTCCTAGTCACCTGCTGAGAGACATCTCGTGATGACAGGGCACCGTGGGCATGGCTGTGGTGTGGGGAGCAGGAAGGTGGGTCCATGAGGTCACTGCTACCCTGGGCTTCCTGAGACCCGAAGTCCCCACAGCAGTGGGTCTTGCACCTCCAGCCCAGACCTGCAGGGAAGACAGCGGATGGCATCTGGCACTCTATGGGGCCTGGCACTCTGAGGAGGGGGAATTGTTAACATGGGGCTCATCTGCTCTACATTCCTCGTCCCTACCAAAAACATAAACTGCTCCAAGACAGGTCTCACAGAGAAGAACCAGCCCAGAGATGGATTTGCATGGAGAGCTGCCCTCTGGGTGTGGGTAGGTGCTGGGAGGAATGGAGGCCACTCACACTTTGCCTTGGAGGAAATGGCTCCCTGAGGCCACAGAGGCGTGCTTATTCCTCTCTCCCTCTCTCACCCCCACACACCCCTTTCTCCTCTCTGAGCATACACTGTCCTGGACTCTGCAGCTTCCAGCTTCTCTGTCCCTCCAGAAGTCAGGTCTCAGCCTGTGCTGATGCAGCAGTCCTCAGAGTTGAGCCTCCAAGAGGCAGAATCTCTGCCCACAGGGAGCACTGGCAACATCAGGAGTAACTGGGGTCCTGCTACCAGAGCAGCTGGGAAATGCCTTAACATCTGCCCTTCTGGGACAAGCCTGCTCTGAATCCCAGGGCAGGTCTTAGCTCCAGTCAGCAGCTCAGCATCCCAGGGCTTCTCAGGGCTCCAGTTAGTGCAGGAAGCCAATGATGACATTGACCTGGGACAGCAGCCTCAGTGCTGATCACACAGTGCTTGAGACCATGGGAATGGAAGCCCTAAATTCCCCTGTGCTGTCAAGGCCAGGCTGTCCCCAACTCCAGCCAGGCTGCGCCTCTGCTGAGTTCTTCCACCACAACCCAGGGAACAAGGCCTGACCGTCCTGAGAATGCCATCCCCTCTTTTCTCCATCTCTCCATGACTTGGCCTTGGGCTGCTTTGATGCAAATAGTGCAGTTGTTCTATTCTATGTTTAAATCAATTTATTGAGGTAGGCCTCATATGAACTCATATGTGTCTATATTAAGAGCACAGCTTGTCAGAAATGACTAATATATAGAAATGGATGAACAAATTTGTGTGTGTGTGTGTGTGTGTGTGTGTGTGTGTGTGTGTGTGTGTGTGGAGAGAGAGAGAGAGAGAGGGACAATCTCTTAACCGCTCCACAATGAACATACAGACTATCCCACCAACCCTGGCCCTGAGCACCAGGAATTTGCTTTCTGTCACTATAGATGAAATTTCTCTTGTGTAGGATTGCATCTTGGTAGAAACATATAACACGTCCTCTGTCATAACGACCTTCTAGCACTCAGCACGACAGATTTGAAATTCACTCGCGTTGTTGTGTGCTTGTTATGTTGTGCAGGGCTGCACTGGATGGACGTACTTTAATCTATTCACCTACTGGCAATCACTTAGGCTGTGTCCAGTTTAATCCATTATGAACAATCCTGCAATGTCCCTTCCTCTAGAAATCATTATGTGGACACACATTTTTGTTTTTCTTGGGCAATTCACTAAGGCTAGAATGTAATACCTTAGGACAGAGTCTATGTGAACTTTGGGAAGAGTGAGCAAGCATTTGCAAAGTGGCTGCATTCCTGGCAGCAGGTCTCAGAGGTGCGCTTGTCCATGTCCCATCAAGAGTTCTTCCTGCTCAACTCCCTCTGGGCCATCATTGTGTTTGTGTAATAAGATAGCATGATGACTTAATTTTCCATATCAGACTCACAATGCTCAGTACATGTTATATGCATAGTGGGCATCTTCACAGATTATCTGGCCAAGGGGACATGCAGCTCCCTTCATACTTCTCCCTGAGCAGTCCCTCATTGTTTGACCAGCATTGCTGCTGCTCTTCTTCCTGTGTCCTCTATGCTGGCCTGTGCAGTGCTCACTGGGAAAAGGAAAGGCCTGCAGGAGCAAGGGCAGCACGCTATGCCTCTGGGACCACAGCGGACACCTTTGGCCTGGCTCTGCAGACCAAGGACAGTGGGAAGGCTCCTCCAGGCCCAGGTAACATGAGCCCACAGCAGCTTATATGCAGCAGCTTGGTAGTGGAAACTCTCCCAGAAGTCCCCTGGAAAGGAGCTGCTGTGTCTGAGTCCCACCACACAGGGCTCTGGTGTGACCCCAGGTGCTGGGGGTGGCCCTGCAGGAGAAGGCCTAGAACAGCACCACGTTGGGCTGTCTACACTAACACTGGGCTCCTCCTGCTCACTGTCCTGGCTGCCTGTGCAGCTCTTGGGAGCTTCTGCGCTGGGGGAGGGCAGGCAACACTGAGCTTTCCTGCCCCATCTCCCCTCCTGACCTTTTGGTCTCACATCTGTTTTCAGGAGCTGCCTCCCAGGCTGTGGTGACTCAGGAAGTGTCACTGTCCACAGCAACTGGAGGGCTGCTTACTCCCCTGTGGCTGCAGTGCTGGGGCCGTCATCACCAGCACTCTGTCTGCTGCATCCAACAGAAGCCCAGTCAAATCTGTTAGCCCAGGGTCTCATAGATGACACCAGCAACTACGGCCCAGGGGTCCCCATCTTATTTTAGGCTTTCTGCTTGGTGACAAGACTGCCTTGCCATTGCAGGGCCCAGCCTGAGCAGGAGGCTGGGTGTTGCTGTGCTCCATGGCACAGTGAGCCTCTTCACAGGACACAGATGGCCAGTGCAGGGTGCTATAGTAAAGTCCTGTAAATTAGGTGGCGCACATGCAACAGAAATTTACTCCTCACTGTTCTGGAAGCTGGGAAGTCCAACATGGAGGCACTGGGTGAGGTGATGCCTGGGGAGGGCCTGATTCCTCCTTTGTGGGTGGCTTTCTGCTGCATCCTTGCAGGGCAAAGGTGGGAGAAGCTATGAGAGGCTCTTTTATTAGGCCTCAGCCCCTATGAGCTTATCACTGCATAGAGGCTGTGCTTCCTGAGGCCATCACACTGGGGGTCGGATATCCACACATGGCTTTGTAGACACACATTCAGTGTCCAGCTGGGGCAGCTTGAAGCACAGTGGAGGAGGAGGAAAGTGAGCCTCAGTTACCAGTGGAGACCAGCAGGGCCTATGGCTCCTTCCATTGATTACCTCTTGACATTTTGTTTCTGGGAAAAAAGCCCAAACAGATTCCTGGAGAAACTACCACTTGAAATGAGTGTGTGTAAACAGTGCAAGGGGTGGACATTAGTGAAGTTGGTGGTGTTCATCACAATGCCTCTTCAGGGCTGATTGTGACTTTCTAAATGCCTGAATATTACTGGTCAACCAGTGTCATCGGAGATGCCATATGGGTCTTGCAGTTGGATAAGGAGTCACTCACGATTGTACTTCCAGGGACCACCTACACTCCAAGACTGAGTTGTGTGCAGTAATGAAGCCCTAGCCCCTCACCCAATTGAGGACTTGGAGGGACCATCCCAGCACCAGAGGTTATCATAGAATGGGCTGAGTTTGCAACGACTGCTCCACACTGAGGTCGATTCTTGAAGTTCCACAGCCACAGGAGTGTCGTTAAACCAGGAGTAAGCAGAGGGGACAGAAACACCAAGTTGCTGCTACAAGACCTGGGAGTGCAGTGCAGACAGGAGAGGTCCACTTCCAACCCCCACCTGACACACTCTGGGAGAGCTCTGTCCTAGGTTCTAGTGTCTGGGAGCAAGCTGTGCCCATGGGTATCCCGCAGTTCAGGCCAGCACCACCCACACTAATTGCTCTATGCTCAATTCTCAAGAGATGATAACCAACAAAACCCAATTGTCTGATATTGGGTGGTGGCAGAGGCAGAAAAGATCAGGTCATATGGCAAAGATGATCTTTGAGACACAAAGCAAGGAAAGATGATGACAAACATGACATTCAAAGGCCATAGGCATAATCGCTTCTTAAACTGTATCATCATTAACATTTTACAAATTACACATATTTCCTTTTTTTTCTGATTTCATCCCCCTAATTCTTCCTCATCTCTGAAGCAGCAGACCTGGCTGGGCTGCCCCTGGGAAGCCTCTGTTGGAATTCACTTGGGGTGGCTGGCAAAATATTAGGGAGATATTAGGGAAAGTTACAGATGAGTCTCAAACCTTTTGGAAGGCTGAAAGGTTTTATTGGGACAGGCTGAAGGCAGCTGGTCCATTATGTTAGGGAAAAGATAGAGATGATGAGAGGTTTTCCAGGTTAAGTGTGTTTATCCCACATCCTTTTGTCTCTAGTATTTTTCCTCATGTAAACTTTGTGCTGGATGACTCTCTCAAGGGGAGGTGAAAGGGGAATTACCCATTAATAGGGTTTACTCTGGGCTCTGGAACCAAAAGCTTTTCTCATCATAAAACCACTCTTTTCACCATGTTAATTATCCACAAGCATGTTGACTTAGAACCTTTGTTATGAAATTCATAATGAATAAATGTGAGGACGGACAGGGGTCTGGTTGATTGGCTGCAGCCACCCTCTGAAAGCAGCCAATGACCATCCCTAGCCCACTTGAATCACTGAAGCAGGTGTGAGAGTGCATTTATTCACCCATCATTGAGTCAGGGACTGCAGGACAGACCTCTGCTGGTGGTGATTGACATCTGAATCCTCTTCTGTGGTGCCCTCTCTTCATTGTGTGCATCTACCTGGAGTGTCTTTATTGTCACTGCAGGAATCATGTCTCCTGTGGCCAATCAAGCTCTGGAGACACAAACACCAACAAGAAAGGTGTTACCCAGAGAAGCTTACCCATCCTGCCTACTGCAGGGGAGGCCACACCGGCTCCCACAGGAACTCCCTGCTCTGTCCTCTGCGTCTCAGAACTTATCTGGGCTCTCTGACATCAGAGGCCTTCATCAAGTCACTGCTCACATTTGCAAACTTTCACATTAAGAGAGGGCCCCCTTTCAACCTGCCACTCCCCTGTCCTCTAGATCATTACAGCTCTCACCACCAGCCTTATCAATATGGGGCTCCAACCACTATTTGCAGACTTCAGGTCAGTGATCCAGCAAACAGACCTTGTGCCAGGTCAGAGCCGCTGTTGCAAGACTATCCTGTGCAGATGGGAATGTTCTCTATGCATTGTGTGCAGGGCTACTGGGTGCTGGAAACATGCCCAGTGTGATGAGGGACTAGATATTATATATTTTTAAATTAATTAAAATAGACACCCCAGCTAATGACTGCCACCCTGGAGACAGCATAGCACTGGAGATCCGGAGATGTAGGAGACATCATCCCACCTCCCCTGGTTTTTCCTTGCAGAGTAGCTATCAATGGACAAGTGCTATCTTTCATCTAATAGGTACTCCTGTGCACAGGCACAAGTACTGGCCAGTCTGTGAGGCCCAGGGGGTGCTAAACAGTGGGTCATAATCAGGTCCTGGTGGGGTTCACAGCTGGGGGCAAGTTGTAAGCAGAGTGAAGAGCATGGCCCTGCAAACCTGTGCTGGAAAATCGAGGAAGCTGCAGCAGAGAGGAAGGGACACCCCACTGTCCCCAGGAGCCCATCCTAATCTCCACTCGTCCTGACCACAGCCTGGAGTGTCACGAACTACACATATATGAAGTGTAAAATTTGATAAAATTTATATATATGTATATATATGCAATCATGGAGATACAAGTTTTTCATTTGCAAACTGACAATAGTGGCTGTGCTGCTAGGGGATATGAATGCAGGGCCTCCCAGACAGCCACACTCAGAGACCAGTGGGTACATTCACACATAGAGTGCCCACCCTGTACACCAGCCTCCCACCATCTAAAGGGGAGTACAGCTGCTCCCAGAAATGTGCCCATTACTCTTTATCTGGAAAATCAGCTTCCATCACCACTTCCCTGACTCTCACCCCAATAGGAATGCAGAATCAAGGAGCGTCTCCAACCAAAGCCAAATGGAAATTTCCACTTTCCACATCACCTCCGCTTCTTCTCAGCAAGTGATTCCAGAACATGCACCACTTTTACTCACTCTTGGGATGATCTGCAATTGAAACAGATGGTGGTGCTGAGAAGAATGTATATTCTGTGGATTTGGGGTGGAGAGTTCTGTAAATGTCTGTTAGGTTTGCTTGGTCCAGGTCTGAGTTCAGGTCCTGGATATCCTTGTTAATTTTCTGTCTGGTTGATCTGT
>NW_016108317.1:96443-97363 GCF_001604975.1 Cebus imitator
TCAATTCTTTTTTCAAGGTTCTTAGTTTCTTTGCGTTGGGTTAGAACATGTTCTTTTAGCTCACTGTAGTTTCTTATTACCTACCTTCTGAAGCCTGATTCTGTCATTTCATCACACTTATTCTCCATCCAGCCTTGTTCCCTTGCTCGTCAGGAGTTGTGATCCCTTGTAGAAGGAGAGGTTGTTTTTTTTTTTCCTTTTTAGAAATGTGGTTAATTTTCAAGGCTACTCACTCCTAAAATCCTGCATATTTATGTTTTTCCCTTCCTCCAGGTTTACCTCCAAGTCAGGATTTCAAAAATCTCCAGCATTCAGGCTCATTCTTATTGGTAGAAACAAATTTTAAAAACCTGACAACAAAATTTTTTTTTCTTTTTTTTTTTATGTGGAGGAAATCGGAAGGAGGCCAGGGGATTGGGACACAGGGCACCAAAACTGTCCACTGCAACATTGTTTAAGCAACTCACTTCTTTTGTGCCACTGCCCCCACAGGCAGGGATAAAGGAATTAGAGAGAGCTAACAGGGTAGAGAGGGTCTATTATGGGGTGGCCTGAGCAAACACCATTCGCTGTGGCAGAGATACATGAACTTCCCATGGGAATCAAGTGGACATCACGAAAGTTATTCCTCAAACAAGCAAACCCATTGGGCCAGGGGACCCCATAGAAGAGGGGTCAAATGATTTGAGTACTGATATCTGCCATCAGAGGAACCTGGTTTACCCCTGAAGGTAGTTAAAACTCTCCAGGCTGCTGGCAGGATCTGAACATATCAAGGATGACCCAGGGTGCTCTTCTACATGAGTTCAGAGGATTGAACAGTGTTTTTCAAAAATTTGAATTACATTGTGATTTTTAAGAACAAAGTGACAATTAAAATAATAACACACAAAGCATCTGATTGTATCTGGCTGTTTACA
>NW_016108317.1:98861-100258 GCF_001604975.1 Cebus imitator
CCACTAAGGAGTGAATGAATAACTCAGAAGACCTGTGAGTCTCCTGAAACCACAGTCAATAGTTTGCGTACATATACATACATGGTTTCACAATAGAGGAAGTCTATAGCTTTCATCAGCTTCTCAAAATAAATACTTGATCCCAGAAAGGTTAACAGGAATTTATTTGCGTTATTAATTAGTATCTAAATTTTTTCATGTAGATAAAATTATTTTATTTCTACAAGAAAACCACCACTCATTCAAAAATATTATATTCCCCCCTTGATGCAGAGGCAGAGCCTGTGAGAGCTGTTTCTGTCCAGGCTCTGGGCTATGTGGGCTTCAGCCTGGCACCATGGTCCCCTGGTGGTCACTGTGAAAACTGCAGTGGGTGCTTAGCAAACTGAAAGGTTTTTAAAAATTATTAGTAATTATGTAATTGTGTTAATATGCATTAGAAAAATTTCAGAAAGTTAATTTCAACTCATTATTTTCTAGTTATGGCAATAATAAGACAGGTGGGTTTAGCAAAAGAAAAGCCAAGATAAAACATAAATAATTGAAGTTTAGAAACCAGTGATCTAATTTAATCCCCTTATTTTCTGATGAGGGGAGTGGAATTTGGAGAGATTTGATAACTACACCAAGGCATATACAGCTGGTTAGTGGAAGAGAAAGGACCAGAACTGACCTCCTATCCAAGGTTCTGTAAGATTCTGTGCAACCCTTCTTGTTGGTAATTTCAGAAGAAAAGCTGTAGGAGCATTTTCCTCTAGGGCAACTGAATCCCAATAAAGTGAAGTCAGTCTCTCTCTCTCTCCCTCTCTCTCTCTCTCTCTCTCTCTCTCTCTCTCTCGATAGTCACATATACGTTTGTGAACCTATACATAGCTACATATGCATACGTGTCACACATTATGTCACACATGAAATGAATACAGAACACAGATTATGGGCCAAACACTGTTCTAGTCTCTAGAAATAGAAAGATAATATAATGCAGTCTTGTCCTCAAGGAGCTTATCATCTGTCAGAGTAAGCAGATATTCAAGAAAACAGATTTATTTAAGTGTTAAGCAGAAATGAAGTCATTCAAGGTATGCTGTCATTCAAGGGCGAGGGGAGGCGGTGTGACTGATGGGCAGAGCTTTGCAAGAATATTAGTTTACTAAGTCTGGAAGGACAGTCAATAGTTGGTGACCACAATGGGCCATGAGCAAGATCATAGAATCTACAAACATTCAGAACGTGGGGGTAACTTACAACACTTCTGTAAGGCTCTATTGCAGATGCTGGTAATGGCTAGTTAAATGCAGGTGCTGGACCATGAAGGCTCTGGATATCATGCTAAGCAGCATGAATTTTATCCTGCAAGCAAAGGGGAGCCATTAAGTATAATGCAATATTTCTTTTTT
>NW_016108317.1:101673-102640 GCF_001604975.1 Cebus imitator
CTCTCTAAATTGTGTGTTATTGTTAACATTTCGTAAAACCTTTCTTCAAAGTTCTTAGTTTCTTTGCATTGGGTTAGAACAAGTTCTTTTAATTCACAGAAGTTTCTTATCATCCACTTTTTAAAGACTGCTTCTGATAATGGAACACAGCCTTTCTCCACCAGGCCTTGTTCCATTGCTGATGAGGAACTGTGATCTCCCGTAGAGGGAGAGGCGTTCTGATTTTGGATATTCTCAGCCTTTTTAGGCTGGTTTCTTCCCTTCTTTAGAGATTTATCCATCTGTGGTCTTTATAATTACCATCTTTATAGTTGGGTTTCTGAATGGACGTCCAACTTGTTGATTCCCAATGCTAAAATCTGAGCAACCCACTGCACCAGCCAAAACAGTGGCTTCAAGATTGATGGTGCTGAAGATGGCCATTTAGGAACAGCTCAGGATTGCAGCTCCCAGTGAAAGCTCAGAGGGTGAGTGGACGCCGCATTTTTATTGCCCAAAGACTAGGAATTTTCCAGGCGGAGGAGCTCCACAGGTCACCAGCGTCACTGTTTCGGCCAGCACAGCTGTGCTGGCGCTGCTGTTTTGCCCTGCACAGCTGCTTTGTCGTTGCCCCGGAGCAGCGGTTCTCCATACAGAATACACCTGTCCGGGTGCCGTTTTGGCTGGTGATGGGAGCCATGGGAAGTCGCCCATTCATCTGTTTAAAAAGGGGACTGAGCAGGTAACCAGGAGAGTAGATTCCAGGGCAAAAAAAAAAAGGGCCACAAACCTCAGTGCCGCTGTTTAAGCGAGCGCAGTGAGTGGCCGCAGGGGAAAACAAACAGACCCGGCGCCTCTTCAACAGGTGACTGGAACACCACCTTAAAAAAGGCTCTGAGGCAGGGAGCCAGGCGATCAGGCTGGGCTGGCCACACCCCCACAAAAGAACAGCAATCAGAAACTCTGGATTGAGAGTTTCACAGCAAGC
>NW_016108318.1:0-3139 GCF_001604975.1 Cebus imitator
TATAAATCGTTCTACTATAAGGACACGTGCACAAGAATGTTCATTGCAGCACTGTTCACAATAGCAAAGACCTGGAGCCAACCTAAATGTCCATCGATGATAGACTGGACAGGGAAAATGTGGCACATATACACCATGGAATATTATGCAGCCATCAAAAACAATGAGTTCATGTCCTTTGTGGGGACATGGATGAACCTGGAAACCATCATTCTCAGCAAACTTACACAAGAGCAGAAAATCAAACAACGCATGTTCTCACTCATAAGCGGGTGTTGAACAATGAGAACGCATGGACACAGGGAGGGGAGCACTACACACTGGGGTCTGTTGGGAGGAAATGGGGGAAGGGCAGTGGGGGGTGGGGAGTTGGGGAGAGATAGCATGGGGACAAATGCCAGATATAAGTGAATGAGTGGAAGGCAGAAAATCACACTGCCATGTGTGTACCTATGCAACAATCTTGCATGTTCTTCACATGTACCCCAAAACCTAAAATACAATAAAAAATAATAATAAAATAAAATAATTAAACTGCAGAGCCTCTATACAGCAAAAGAAACAATTATTAGAGTGAACTGGCAACCAACAGAATGGGAAAAAATTTTTGCAAGCTACCCATCTGACAAAGGGCTAATATCCAGAATCTACAAAGAACTAAAACAGATTTACCAGAAGAAAAAAAAACAAACCCATTCAAAAGTGGGTGAAGGATATGAACAGACACTTTTCAAAAGAAGACATATATGAGGCCAACAAACATATGAAAAAATGCTCATTATCACTTGTCATTAGAGAAATGCAAATCAAAACCACATTGAGATACCATCTTACGCCAGTTAGAACGGCGATCATTAAAAAATCTGGAGACAACAGATGCTGGAGAGGATGTGGAGAAATAGGAACACTTTTACTCCGTTAGTGTGAGTGTAAATTAGTTCAACCATTGTGGGAGACAGTGTGGTGATTCCTCAAGGACCTAAAAATATAAATTCCATTTGACCCAGCAATCCCATTACTAGGTATATACCCAAAGGATTATAAATCGTTCTATCATAAAGACACATGCACACATCTGTTCACTGCAGCACAGTTTACAATAGCAAAGACCTGGAACCGACCCAGATGCCCATCAATGATAGACTGGACAAGGAAAATGTGGCACATATACACCATGGAATACTATGCAGCCATTAAAAACGAAGAGTTCATGTCCTTTGTAGGGACATGGATGAATCTGGAAGCCATCATTCTCAGCAAACTGACACAAGAACAGAAAACCAAATACTGCATGTTCTCACTATAGGCTGGCGTTAAACAATGAGAACATATGGACAAAGGGAGGGAAGCATCACACACTGGGGTCTGTTGGGGGAGGCTAGGGGATGGACAGCAGGAGTTAGGGAGGTTGGGGAGGGATAACATGGGAAGAAATGACAGATACAGGTGATGTGGGGATGGAGGCAGCAAATCACCTTGCCATTTATGTACCTATGTAACAATCCTGCATGATCTGCACATGTACCCTAGAACCTAAAGTATAATAATTTAAAAAGATGCCAGCATGATATCCAAGTCTTCTGATGTTTATATAAAGTAGGCAGGTCCTTGTAGAGGTGTTTATATGAATGAGAAAACATTCCCCCACCTATCTTCAACTTATGATCTTCTTTGAATCCAGGGAACAAGGTAAAATCACTAGTTTGGGAAAGTTAGCTTTAAGGCTTGAAGCTGTAATTATACAGGAGTTAATGACTGGGAAGGAAGATGAAACTTTTACTCACCACTTGAAATTATTCTAGTACATGATCTCACTTCTTCAGGTTCTAATCATAAAATATTTTCCTTATTCTGGTAGATAGAAGTAGTGGTGGAGACCAGTGGGCCCCTAGAAGATACAAAGGGAACCCTACCCAGCTACCAGCAAGCAGAGTGCAGGTTGGAGACAGCCTTTCCCTGAGGTGGGGATGAGGACCTGCTCTGCCACTGACCAACCCTGTGATTTCCAGGCCTCACCTTCCTAAACACTCCCTGCTGTCAGGGATCCTACCAGACACTTGTCAGTCCCTGTTGCAACCAGGTCATGGCCATATCTGACAGATAAACAGCACTGCGCCTGAGACTATACTTGGCTCCCCCACTTCTGGGCTTAAGAGGACTTGGCAATCCCCAAAGGGCTCAGATACAACATGATCATGAACTGAACATGAACCCCTGCCTAGAACTTCCTGCCTTGGCCCAGCCCATCACTGGTTTTTACGTAGTGGTGCTTGGCATTTCTAGGCCACTGTACACATATGCACACGCAAGCGCAATGCAATTATTGTGCAGGAGGAACTGCAAAGAGGCTGGTGCAGGGCTTCAGGTCCTTCCCAGGCAGAAGAAAGTGGCTGAGGTGAGCATGGTCCTACCACAGCTGGGAGGCTTGACTTTGTACATCCCTTTATAGATAGGAGCTCTCTGGCTCTCACAGAAATTGCTGCATGGGAATGCCAAAAAGAAGACACCTGCCTACCTAACACAGCTTAGTCTTCTGAGAGGCCTTTTGTCTCCTTTGATACCTATGACCCTCAGTCATGGCAGCTCCCTCCTCATTTTATCCAATATGAGGATGGGTGACACTCACCTCCACAACCCAGTCTGCAGCCAAGAAAGTGTCAGTAGAGGTGACCTCACCTTTCCTGGGCCATCATATGTGGATCAAGAAAGGATCATGTCCAAGACTACAGCATTAATATTTGATAAGGCTTTCATTTCTATTGAAAGGTTGTCATTCACCTACAGTGTTTGCAACTGATTGCCAGCCTGAAGAACACTGGGCAAAACCAAGATGCAGCATAGTGTGGTGGACAGAGCCATGGGCTGGGGCTGGGTCCCAGAGTTCTGCTCCTGCTGCTGAAGCTGAAACTGCCCCTGCTGGCTACAGTTTCTCCTCACATGAGAAAGGCTTGGCCCAGTATGTTCTGTGCTCTTCCACCTGTGGTGTCTGTGTTTGTGAATCTAGGGAACTGCTGTGCTCAGCACTGAGGAAGCCAGGCACCTGGGGTGGGGCCTATGCAATCCTAGACACACACTGCCCAGAAACCCAAGTGCAGGCTAACCGTGGAGGAGAGGTTTGGGTTACTTTTACTGACATCTA
>NW_016108318.1:3224-83466 GCF_001604975.1 Cebus imitator
TTTTTTATAAATGGAAAGGAATTTGACTTTGAGATTATCCTGAAAGCCCTTTTAATGACCAGTGATGTCTAGTGTGGATTATAAAACCACAACTGGCCCTCTGAAGAGAGGAAATTCCATTTTCAGTTAAATACCAAAATAAGTTCTTTCATTATACCCTAAAGAGTTCACCACGGTCTTACAAGTAAGCCAGAGGGATGAGAGGGCACCAGAAAGGAGAGCCTCCTGAGTGGGGAGTTTCTGCACAGAAAAACAGGTATTAGATGAAGAAACACAGAAAGACAGTCTGTGTGGCTGGTTCACATTTAGGGCAGGAAACTGGGACCCACAGGGAGGATGCTGAGCCCCTCCTGCCCTAGCCTATGCCTTTAAGCACCAACCTGTGATCCCTCACCTAAGGCAGTAATAGAAATCTTCATCCTAGGAAGCTCATGTATCTGTCCCCAGTTCATGCCACTCTGTGCTTCTACAAACATCAAGACAGAAGTGTCTGGAGTATCAAAAGCAAGAACCTTCCTTCTCCACACTGCATGGCTCACACAAGCCAGTGCTGTCCACACACCAGTCCTGTGTGTGCACTGGAATGAGATGTGGATTTCCAGGGCCTGACGCTTTACTGACTGTAAGGATCGTCATGCTTGTGTCTCAGCCTACGTTTTGAAAATCAAACTACCCATTCCATTATCCACTCAGCAAGAATATCAATCAGACTAACTGGGTGAGGGAGGGAGACAGGAGAGGATTTATAGGCAGTACATTTTCTAGATGGAATATATTCTCATTCAAATCTAAAAAGAAAAAGGACTGGCTATAGTCAGATGACTACCTGAAAAGCCTCTGCCCTTTAGTGGCTAACAGCTCTGAAACCAATAGTTTGCACAAATATTGACCCAATATTTGGATCTACGACACTGAATGAAAATCATCTAAGGGGGAACTCTCTGGGAACAGCACGTAACCCCTCAGGTTTATGTCCTGGGGCTCTCTGTTCCCACCAGAATAAAATGTTTATAGAACCCCAGAGACCTAATTTGGGAACTTGTGGAGCAGAGACCAAGGGTACGTCCTATCCTGGGGAGACACAGAGCCCAGATAAGACCCAGCCTTCCCATTCATGCCAGCCAGCCCTGGCCCTGGGGTGTACTTCCCTTCACTTACAGGGAAGAAGCCATGTGCAGGTAACCATCAAGCAACATGACATCATCTCCTGGCCAGCAAGCCTTCTCCAGCTGCAGCCACAACTTCCACACCTCCAGATTCACTAATCTACATCCCACCCCCATCAGTAGCTCTCACTAATCAGTCCCCTTCCCTGTAACCTTCCTACTGTCCACCCCCAGGGCCTCCCCAAGCTGTGTGGATATACACAGTGTTTCAGAAGCTCTTGGCAGAGATATGGTTACCAGGTGCTGAAAGAATGGAGATTCAGAATAGGCCACCTGAGCCCACCCAGCCACACCTGGCATGCCCAGCATTTGGCTAGTGCCATTTAGGACCAGATACTCAGCCTCCAGGGAGAATCAGTTCATGGAAAACTTCCCAGGTGAATTCAAAAGCCAAACCAGAATAATCACAATGAGAGGTGTGAGAGTTTAGGGACCCCCGGTACACATGGTTTTTATTTTAAAAAGCAGAGTGAGGCCATTCCACCAAGTATGTGTGGGGCAGGCAGCTGTCCCATCCTGGGGGCTGCAGGAAGGCAGGGCCAGGCTCTTCACTTCAGGCAGGGAATGCACCACTGCCAATCACTGACAGATTCTGAGCCAAAAGGCATTTCCAGTAAAGCATAGGGAGTTGAGAGAGAATGTTCAGAACTGAGAAGACTAGACTGTGCTCTGAGTAGACCCAGGACAAGACTGAGCAAAAAAGAATAAGAAGTGAATGGCTAGGTGCAGTGGCACGTGCCTGAGGTCCTAGCTACTCCTGGAGGTTGAGGTGGGAGGATTGCTTGAGCCCAGGAGTTCAAGGCTGCAGTGTGCTATAACAGCACTTGTGAGGAGCCACTATAGTCAAGCCTGGGCAACATAGTGAGGCTCCATGTCGAAGAAGAAGAAAGAATAAGGAGGAGGAGGAGAAGGAGAAGGAAGAGGGGGAGGAGGAGTGCATGGGGGAAAACGTGGCATTTTGGGGGAACTTCTCACTCATATCAAATCATGATGATATCAATAAATGAAAAGGTTGGTGCTATGAACTGCATTTCTATGTCCCACTCCCCAAATTCATATGCTGAACTCCTAATTCCCACTGTGATGGTATTTGGAGATGGAACCTTTGGGAAGTAATTGGGTTTAGTAGAGTGCCCAGGATGAGATTAGGGTCTTTATAAGAAGCAGAAGAGACTAGAGCCCCCCCTCTCTCCACCATGTGAGAATATAGTCAGAAGTCTGCCTTCTAAAAGCCAGGACAAAGGCCCTCACCAAATCTGCCAGCACCTTCATCTTGGTCTTCCCAGCCTCCAGAACTGCGAGAAACAAACATTTGTTGTTGAAGCCACCCAGTCTATGGTATTTCGTTATAGCAGTCTGGACAGACTAAGTTGGTAACACAGCAAATGGTGTGTGGGAACAGACAGTAAATAAATGTATATCTGACAATAATTGGAGCTATCCCAAGTATTTACATATGACTGTCATCTAGGGGGCTCTCTCCTAACTCCCTAACATAATTATTTGAAGATTTGAAAATGATTCCCCAAATATATCATTATCCACTAGAAAAATATCCACTTGCTTCAAAAAACTTCTCAGTCAGAAAACTGTTCTTAATATCTAAACTTCTTCTTCAATATGTCTATTCCTTTTAACCCAACCCGAAGCAACATTTAGTCACTATGAATTTCCACAGATTACTCCCTATAACTCCATTCTCCCATCTTTCTCTTTTATATAATCCAAAGATTCTAAGAGAAAAGAGTAGACAATGAATAAGAAAATCAATATATCTGGGGGAACATTATAGTACTTTAGAAAGAACTTCGTGTGAAGCCCACTCAGTGCCTCTCACTCATGTGACCTCACAACTGGATTCTCTTACACTATTTTCTGAGTGTGTGTGTGTGTGTGTGTTCTAGTAAATTTTAAGTTCCTGAAGGGCAGAGCCATGTCTTCTCATTTTCGTAGCACATTTGCTCAAGAAGTCAATAAAGACACATAGCCATAAGTTGGCACACTTATTAAAACCATTCTTATTCTTTTCTATCAATAAAATCAGACTCCTAAGGACTCTAGCTCTGATTTTCACAGGAACTGACAAGTACTAATCCTCAAATTTGTGACACTTAATCTGGTATTGATTTGGCCCTTCTTCATTCAATGCCCTCTCCCTCACCCGCAGTGGTCTGCATTTGGGAGGTGTGATGGTCCTTGCCAAGGTCTCCCTGGACAGTCACCACAGAGGCTGGAGGGTTTAGGTTCATCTTTTACTGTCTCTGTGGGGTGGGGGAAGGTAGAAAGTAGATAATTTCCTCCTTAAATTGTGTAACGGCCTTTGGGATTTCATGTGGATTATAATATGATTGATATGGGGGGGGGGGAAACTCTTTACAGATTAAGAAGAAACAAGATGATCCTCAAACTCTGAAAAGTCTTTTCCAACCTTCTCTGTCAAACTTCTGGTCTTCAATCGGATGCAAGTGCAGGACAGAGCCAGCAGTGAGGTGCTGACAGTGTTGGGCAGAACCCAGAGATGAAGAGAATAGAGTGAGACTTCCACGAGAAGATATAGTCAAACGTCCACCCCAGCCTATCCCACAGGTCTCCACTGGAGCCATGGGGTGGTGCGTCCCCTACTCACAGCTGAAGCCCATGAAGTTGGAGGAGAGAGTCCAGGGGCCATGATCTGGAAGGGGCTGAAGTGAAGCAGAATAGCAAGCCCAAATCCAGTTCTAGATCCTGCTACAAAGGAGAGCCAGGGCAAGTCATGGAAACAGGTGATGATCCCAGAGAGAGATAGAGAACACTTCAGTGGGGGCAGCCTCAAATGATTTCCGAAAACCTAATGCCAAACAGGGGTCACCTGCTCAGAGTCTCAGCATGAGAATTAGCTTCTTTTATTTACTAGGATTGGACAGAGACAGAGGGGGAAAGGAAGACAGAAAATATAACAACAGACACAGAAACTCTAAATCCCTAGTTTTCCTTAACCAGTAAGTACCAAGGCGAACATCTCTATGTACCTTAATAATCTCTGACAGGTCCCTGTACGTGATACAATAGCTGATATCCATATGGTCATCTTACAACATTAATAATAAATGGCTTTGAAAAAGTAAATAAGTTTGAAACATGCTTGGGAAGATTTCCATTGAAGTATTTAAAGTTAAAAAATGTTTTGGCATCACTTTTCGGCCTTACACTTAGCTAAGATCAAGTGTAAAAAATGTTTTGGAATTTTCCCAAGGGAGAATGAATCTCGTGTTTTCTGAAAATTTATTTATGAGGAATGTCTCATAGAGAAAGGAGATGACACATCCACAGCATTGCATGGTTTGTAAATATAACACTACCAAGAGCCTTGTCTTCACAAGTATGTGGGGTAGGCTGAACTAGAGTGAAATCACCTCAAATCTGTCCCCTCAAAAATATATGATTTGGGGTCTGTACTAAAATCTTTTAAGTGGGCCCCAACAATAGAGCTGAGGTCCATGCAAACTTCCAGGTGTCTTTCAAAGAGGCCATCAGGGAATACAACCTGGCTGCAAGGTCAGAGAGGGATGAATTATATAAAAGGCCAGTTCTGGAGGCAGGCAGGCAGCTCAGGCCAAGAAAGGTACTGTTGGTTCAGGTGTTCCTCCAGGCAAGGGCAATAAACAGGGCTGCGAAACTGAGTAGGAGATACATGGCAAAAAGAAAAAGCTGGCGGGGCGGCCGAGACTGGATATGGAAGAGGCAATGCTCAATGTTCAATACTTAGAGGGAGACTCGTTTGCCAGAGATACTTTTTCTTTTTTTGAGACAGTGTCTCACTCTGTCTCCCAGACTGGAGTGCAGTAGTGCAAACACAGCCTACTGTAGCTTCTACCTCCCTGGCTCAAGCAATCCTCCTACCTCAGCTTCCCAAGTAGCTGGGAACCACAGGCACACACCACCATGCCCAGCTAATTTTTTTTATTTTCCTTAGCGATGGGGTCTCACTTTGTTGCTCAGGATGGTATCAAACTCCTGGGCTCAAACAATCCTCCTGCCTCTGCCTCAGAGCGACCTTTAAAGGGCTGTCTGTGTCTGTCTCCCTCTATAAAAAATATAAGACATATCCCTCCTCCTTCACCTACTGGTTACTCACATTATGGATCTTAGCTTAGATGTAGTTTACTTGCAAAGACTTACCTGAGCCTGAGAAATCTGTGTTCTTGGGAAGGAATTGGCAGGCAGTCAAAGCTTGTAAGGCAGGGAGATTACACAATGAGGCTTACATACTGGCTCCCTCGCCTGGCTACAACGCAGACGCAGACGCTAGACTTGAAGGGGTCAGAAGGGAGCCTGTTGTAAACAACGCAGGTTCTCGTCATCAACCTGACTCCCTCTCTTTCCTCTCATTCAATCACTAACCAAGTTCTGGCAATTCTACATTCCACATATTTCTCAAAGGCAACCGGTTAGCTCTCTCTCCACTGACACAACTCTAGTTCTGGCCCTCGTCATTCTCTTTTTAGATCGTTCTAAGAGCCTCCTAATCCATCTCCCCCATTGCATTTAGTCTTGTCCTCCAATTTGTCTTTCACCTGGCCTCCAGAGAGCCCTCTGTAAACACACATCTATTTATGTGTTATTCACTTGAAACTCAAATTACTGTCTCATTGTTCTTACCGTAACACCTAAAATGTTTGGCATGTTCTACATACTTGGCAAGGTCTGGCTTCTGCTTAACCTACTGAAATAGACACTGTGGTGCTCGCCCAAATTTACTCTTTAGGACAAAGACATTGATTTGCAAGTGTTGCTATTAACAACTTACAGCTGAGTCCGTTTCCAGGCATTGCCCTCATCCAAAGAAAACTGCCTCACCCAAGATCATCTACTTTCCGTCTTTGGGCGCAGCTTTCATCCAGTGACTGCTTGATGCAGGGGTGCCAAGGTCTGATCCCCTTGCCTCAATTTGGGACATATCTGATGGGCCCTGATACCTCCAGAGCTCCTCATGGGATCGGCTGAGGCCTATGTTGCAACTACATGGCAGTTTAACTTCTCTTTGCCCAGTCATGCAGCCTTTATTCCCCCACAGGTGTTCCAGAGAGCACACTTCAAGAAACATAATGCATATAAATTGGCCTCAGACTGTTTCCTGGAGAGTCTGACCTGAAATACTCTCCCAGCACCATCACTCAGACATAGAAAGTTCATATAAGCTTTGATCAGTTCCTCAAGGCCACTGAGCTCTCTCTGCTGTATAGGTTTTTGCACAGGTTATTTCTTCTTCCTAAAGCATTTCCTGCTTTTTTCCTATTCACCCATCAACTCTCAGCTAAGATGTCACCTCCTTTAGGAAGCCGCCTGATTCGTCAAGCTCAGGTGCTCTGCCTTGATGTTGTCATGACATTTAGTACTACCTCTTTAAATGCTTAGACAAACCATAATGCATTCCATTTGTGTATCCATGTGTTATCTCCCCTGCTAGACTACATTTTCTAAGAGTGCAGGAAATATGTCTATTGTGTCCATCTTTGTATCCCTAGTGCATAGTCCAGTACCTGGGACACACTAGGCATACAATATGTATTAGTTTGCTTGGGCTACCATAACAAAATGCCACAGACTTGAGGCTTAAACAACACAATTTTACTTTCTCATGGCTCTAAAAGCCAGAAGTTCCAGATCAAGGTGTGGGCAGGTTTCGTCTCTTATGTGGCCTCCCTCCTTGGCTAGCAGATGGCCACCTTCTAGCTGTGTCCTCACATGAGCTTTTCTCTGTGCATCTATATCCCTGGTCCAAATATCCTCTTTTTATAAGGGTACCAGTCATATTGGATTAAAGTCTATCCTAATTGTCTCATGTTAACTAAACCACCTTTTTGAATATCCTAACTTCAAATATAAGTGAGGTTAGGGCTCTACCATATGAATTTTGGGGCAACACACTTCAGCCCCTAACGGTTCTGTTTCTTCTTGTCCTCCTTCCACAATGGTGTCTGTCCCAAAGGCAGCAAGCCCATGACTCTCACCAGAGCACCAATGCCCAGATTAGCCTTCCCCTCAAATTTCCAAGATTCAGGCTTCAACATGTTATGGGTATTATTCTGCCTGGAATGGGGGCGAAAAGATGGCAGGAGGACTCCAAGAATTCACTAGTTACAAAAGGGAGACACCTTTTAGCCTGCAGGAATTGCATAAGCAAAGATACATACTACATGTTAAATTTCGTGGGGAGTTTGGGGACAATTAGATGTGGCTGCTGTGGAGGATGAATGTGGTGGATGCTAACAGTTGAAGAAAGGTTGGCAGAGGTTACATTGTAAAAAGCTTTCATTTTGGCATAAAATCAGCCAATGTTTTATCTAAAGAGATGAAGATAGGGAATTAGAGCTGTTCCAATCACTCATGCAGGAAACAATGCAATTAACTTGTAAAAGGTTGGAAGATTTGAAGATGACTTAAAGCAAATAGCTATCAGGAAGGGGAAAATGGGGGAGGCGTGGCAAATAAAAGATAAAGGGAAACCTAGAAGCAAAGAGAGAAAAACAGAAAAAGGAGGCATCCTATTCGCATCTAAATGATACATTCTAATATCCCAGAAGGGATTTTGTTGAGTTGGGTTTTACCTCCTCAAAAAGGCAAAGTCTCCTCCAGACTTTGCTGTAGTTGACTATCATCTCTCAGCAAAGTGAGGCGGTACTAGAAGCAGAGAAGGAGCTAGAAATCAGAAGGTCAGTTACTGTGTTGGCACAGCAGCAACTGGAGCCGACAGGGGATAAAGGCAGCAAAAATTTCCGAAAGGAACTGGAGATCTGGATGTGATCAGCCTCAGGAGGCTCACTGGACTGAGAGCACTGATATGTCCAGCTCTTTCTCATTGAGAGAAAACAGTCAGCTCAGGCCTGGCTTATAGATCAAGGACCAGTCACCTGGACCCAACCACGCAGAGGAAACAGTGGTGGATATTAAGGAGCTTGTTTCCCCTCTCAGGATACTGGGGTAGAAAAGCAGAAGGATCAGACACTTGCAGAGGAGAAAAGAGAAGTCACTGTGCTTGTCCTCTGTCCTGGCTAGTTAGAGCAATAGTCAAGGCCAGAGGTTAAGTGTAAGGAAGAGAGCAGAGCTAACTGAGTTAGTCCCACTGCGGGTTTAGGTGCAGCAGGCCATCTTTTTCACCCTTACCCACCTGGCACCCATTGAAGAGGGACTGCTCTAATAAAGATGGCTTCAGCAGGCCACTGCGTGTCAACGCTGGGACTGTCTCCAAAGTGAATTTGGTTTTTCTTTTCTGAGACCGAGTTTCGCTCTTTTGTCCTGGCTGGAGTGCAATGGCTCGATCTCAGTTCATGGCAACCTCCACCTCCCGGTTCAAGTGATTTTCCTGCCTCAGCCTTCCTGAGTAGCTGAGATTATAGGCATGTGCCACCACACCCGGTTAATTTTTGTATTTTTAGGAGAGAAAATACTCTACCATGTTGTTTGGGCTGGTCTCAAACCCATGAGTTTCCACTCTGTTTCTGAACCATAGGTCATCAGTCCTAATGGGTTATGGGTTCCAGCTGTGAGAGTTGCTGTCCCTGTTTGGGATTGCAAAGAGTAAATGCAGCTCTCCAATTAAGACCAGGTGTGGGCAGTCAGAGCTGAGAGGCCAGGAGTGTCCCTCTGAAGAAGGTGGTGACTGCAGAGAAAGTGGTGCTGGGCCTGAATCACTAGTGGGCAGAGATGGGCCTGGGCCAAGCTCTTTGGAGCCCACTCCACAGAGATAAGAGCAACAGCAGCTCTGAAAGCACCCCAAGGACTTCTGCTGCAACTGAGACTTCCCACTGCATTTCCCCTCACTGACTCTCCAGTAATTCTTTAGACTTCATGGATATCGCATGTGTATTTCATTGAAAAAGTAATGTAAGCATGCTCTAGAAAACCCAGGAAAGAGCTACCCACACCACCAGCACCCAAAAGTTAATTGTGATACAGAGTTTTCCTCCACTGGACTTTATCCATCTTAGTTCACAGTCTCAAAGTTATCACTTGAGGCATTTGTGGAAGAAAATCAACTAGAGCACCTTTAAGACTTTATTCAAAAATGCTAGGTATGAGTAATTTCAGAGAGAACATTCTCACTTGGAGAAGGAGCTTGTGCCAGGCAGAACTTTTAATAAGGATTCAGGAGGCAGGGTCAGCTGAAGTTCAACTGGTGTAGGGAATAGTGCAAAGATGGTTCTCAGAAAAAGGAGGAATTGTTTCTAAGGATGAGGAACTACTGTTTGAGAGTTTACCAAGAGGGAGAGGAGGAATAGTTAGGAGCTGTGGTCATATGGAAGAAGGGTGGGGAGAAATATTACTGAAGATAAGGAAGTTTAAGGACCACCAGTGAAAATTCTCGGTTTATACTAGTGTCTTTCGTTTTAAAAATTTTTGTGGATACATAATAAGTGTTTATATTTATGGGGTACATGAGATGCTTTGATAAAGGTATCTATTAGTGTCTCTTGTGAGGACCAAATGGAAACATAGGCCTTCTGACTCCTGGATAGCATTCTTTTCACATCCCATAGATGCCTCAATCTTTCTCACTTTGGCAAGTGATTGGGAAAGAACCACAAGGAGCCCTGGCCTTACCCTTGGAAAGGCAGGTTGAGATAAGAAGAGGCTTGGACGGCAAAGACAAATTCAAATATTTTACCACCTTGTTCTAGGGATATAATTTACCTTCAATTGGACCAGGGCCTGCAGTTTAGTCCTACATATTTCTGGCCTGCAGCTACATGAAGGGAGTTCTGCCTCTAGTGATTGAGAAAACTCAAGGACTTCCTTACAAAGGAATTTCACTTTTTGATGCTTGACTCTGGAAGCATCACTGTATCAATGACTGTTGTTGTTCCTCTTCATCAATTTCTTCTCAGCTCCATCCTGAGATCTTTCAGCTGTCAGCCTGGGTGGCCAGGCCTGTAGCCCATTGTACCTTTCTGCCCAAGTGGTGATGCAGCCCTGTGCACTGGCTGTTCAGAGATAGTGGTAGATCCATGTTTATTTTTCCTGGCTGTGCCTTTAAGAGCTGCAGGAATGCAAAGGGAGTCTGGATGAGGGGTGGGGTCTCCCAATAGGGCTTCTGGGAAAAGGATCCTGGGAAATTTCGCCAGAAACTAAACTGAGATTCCAACTTTGAAAAGTTGGGGGTGGTTTGTGTTGGGGAAGTCCTGTGATTGGACTGCAGAATCCCCTAGGGAGGAGGAAAGCAAAAATAAAAAGGAAATAGCTAGAGGAAGGGAATGGCAGGGAAGCCATCTTCACCCCCAGCCCAGCGCACACACAGTTAAACCTGGAAGCAGCGTGCAATCACTAGCCTGGGGAGGGTCCCCATGTGTCAAGAGTGAGGGCAACAGATGCTGGACCCAGGGAGCTCTCTGCCACAAGTCAGTCTGCAAGGCCTCAGGGACCAACTTACCAACAGCTGGACTTGATCACCAGCTGGCAAACTAAGTACATGTATCGGGTGGAATAACAAGCGGACTTTGCTGTCTGCTGTGCAAAACGCTGTTTTTAGAGGATTTGTCACAGCAGCAGAGAGAAAGCAGGAGACCACCACCGGAACCCTCAAGACTTCTTTGAGAAGAGCCACCGTGTAAGAGCTTGCCCTGCTTGGTGTTTTGCAGGATGATGGTGGCCCTTCGGGGAGCTTCTGCGTTGCTGGTTCTGTTCCTCGAAGCTTTTCTGCCCCCGCCGCAGTGTGCCCAGGACCCAGCCATGGTGCATTACATCTACCAGCGCTTTCAAGTCTTGGAGGTAGGTGGCATCTGTACCCCTTGGACAAGGACCAGGCCTCCCAGAAGTCACTTTATTTTACCCATGCTTCTCTATCTACTGGGATGTCTTTTTCCCAGATAGCAAATGACAAACACATTGCCAAAGTTATACTTTAAAATGCTCGTAGTCTAGCAGTTGAGAGCCCAAATCCAGAGTCCAGTGTGCCACTCTCAGACCTTGAGCACAGCTGCACTTTGTGCTCTGATTTGGCAGTTTGTCTTATCTGTAAAATGGGGATAATAGTAGAATTATGTTGTAAGTTTATTCTGAAGATTTAATCCATAGCTGAAATACTGTCTGGCATAATGGTATATACCTAAAATGTTATTATTCACCATAGTTCATTTTTAAAATATGAAACTTAAAAATGTTGGTCAATTTTTCTTCATGTTTAGTGTTTCAGGCTGATGGTGGATTTCAGCTTTTCTTTTTGTCTTTTATGATAAACCATTAGGTCACTGTAAAATGTCATGATATCAGTGTATTGAGAAGCTAAGTCTTAGTTTCATTTGCTGAACTGGATTTTGATTTAGAAGTGAGCAGATCTCAGCAATATTAAACAGCAAGAAAGCATTTGGGCTACCACCTCATTAAAATGTGCAAAACCGGACATTTTGGCAGCCTCAACAGGCTCCCAGAGACAACTGTAACCCTCCACCCTAGCCTTTGCCACACCCTGGCTTTGAATCTTCATACTTAATGACTTGCTTTTGTACAAGCTAAATTGATAAATAATTTATCTTCTTTCAAAGAAACCCTTATTGCTAATAACTATTTTCTACATTTTCCTGAAAAATCTTCATGTCCAAATTATTTGTTCTTCTAGTTACAGCCAGAGTAACGTAATTCGACACAGCAGGCCAAACACATTTCCTAAGGGTGTCCAGCCAACAGGCTGAGGCCTGGGGGCAGTGGATGAAGTGTTCCCAGGCCAGTGGCCTCTCGTGCTTCTTCACGTGCTCCCTCCTGAGCCTCACCTCCTTAGAAGTGCCAAAATGTTGCTCAACCAGGATCTCTCTGCATTTAGCACTGACTTGCCCTGGCAGTAAAGCCAGCCAAATCCCTGCAAATTATCTTTCAATACTTTAAGAGCTTGTCAAGGGTATAAAGTACAGACTAATCCCTTCATGGCTATGAACGTGGATTTGAAAAAGACAAGGATATGATCTGTGTAGATATTCCCACCACAGTCCTGACCTGAGGTGAAGCCAGGTTGCAGGTAGCAGTCACTGTTGGCCAGCGCAGACACTCAACCACAGAGTGATAGCATTCCCAGCCTGAGAAGCCAGTCCCGGAGGAGTAGGAAAAAAGAGGGTAGGGGTTTAGACAATTATTTTGTGTCTCTCTTTCTCCATCTTTCTCCCTTCAAAATGAACAGTCTTACATATTGCTGTTTGGAGTATACATTTTTATATTTGTGGACAGCATTTTGACAAACTATGCCAAATTAGCTTTAAGTAGACATTGTCTTTGACCAAGCAATCCCATTCCCATTCGTTTATTCTTTTGTTCAACAAATATTTATTGAATATTATTATGTGCTTTGTCCTGTGCCAAGTGCTAGGGACAAATCTTCTGGAAATCTACCTTAAAATAATCTGATGAAGATGTAAATACAAAGTTTTTTTTTTTCTTCTCAGCATCATTTGAATGACAAAAAATTAAAAACTATGTAAATGTACATCAAAAAGAGTAACAGAATAAGTAATGGGATATCATTTCAATGGAATGCTCTCATTAAAACTACGGTATAGGTATACATTAATTGGTATCAAAGTAAGTTCACAATGTATCTGCAAGTGAAAAAGATACAAAACATATGTATACTAAAATCACATTTTAAAACATATGTTTATATATGTATGACTAAATGCCTGGGAAAACTTTTAAAAACTGATATACTAAAGCATCAATAGTACCTTTGAATTTAGTAATTACGGGTGACTTCAATTTTTCCCATTTAATTATTTGTAATTTTCTAATCTTTTTCTGTGAATGATAGCTATTTATATTATTTGGATAATTTAAATAACAAGCAATAATTTGCAAATTTATTTTCTGACTGAAGCAAGGGCTGGAAAAATGTACCCAAGCAACGAGGGCATACATTCAAGAATTCCAAGAGTTCTCAAAAAATATATCTGTCATGCTGGGAAGATGTCAGACTCACACAAACGAGTACAAGAGTGCAGTGAGTAACTTGGCACTGAGAGTTGAACGTGCCCAACGGGAGATTGACTACATACAATACCTTCGAGAGGCTGACGAGTGCATAGAATCAGAGGACAAGACACTGGCAGAAAAGTTGCTTCAAGAAGCTGAAGAAGAGAGAAAGATCCGGACTCTGCTGAATGCAAGTAAGAAAACTGCATCTTTTCCTAGCCCTGCTAGGGACTATCATGCTCAGAAACATACAGACTCAGAGCAGTTAGGGAGCATCATAGAATAATGAGAGTAAGAACTGGAGGTGTGTGCTTTTGTGTGTGTTGCTGAGAGAGAAAGCTGTACAGAGAACAGGTGTCCAAAGGGAAATCCATTCTCGGAAAGCCACTCTTTCTTTCACATGGAGCACCTAAAGACTCCATAGAAGGTCAAGGCTATAGTGCTAAAGGTTAGACCAAGGAGACCACCTCCTGATAAATCTTGGTTTGGTGGAGGTGTGTGGTCCCAGATTCTTTCAGGGAAAGTGGCAGTTTGGTGGATTCTACATCCAGTACTCAGGGTATAGAGAGCACCTGCAAATGTACCAAGAGACAGTCTTAAATTGGAAATGGCAGCAGCCAACCTTCAGGGCTGGGAACTGCAGTGAATTACTATTGTGTGTGCTGTCTGAGATGGTGATATGCATGCGATGTGGTCTAATCTTGTGATCCATCAGAATCACTTCCAGGCCATTAAGAATAATGTGTAGCAGCTCAAATTATAATAAACAGTATCAGGCAATAAACGCACAAATGACAAGAAAAATTTTCTGTGCATGAATCTATTTCATTAAAACAATGAGGGAGACAAGTCTCCCACCTCAGGGTTTGTATTCTGAAATGTTTTCATTGCAAATAGGAAGACTTTATTTACATGCTAATTATGTCTGTACTAATACAAGAAACTCCACCAGGGAAATGATATATAAGCTGAGTGTCATCGTTGTGCTAAAAGTTTCACTTATCTTCTCAATGTAATCCTTCTAATAACTTCATCATCACTATAAGGAAAAGGGTCTTCCTAAATAAGGTGACATTTGGTCTGAGTTTTGAACAAAGAAGTTAAAAAAGAATGAACACAGGGTACTTCAAGTCAGAGCAAAATATACCAAAGGCATGAGGGTACTGTAAACCTTAACAGGTATGCCCGCAAATATGGCTGAGTGAAAGCTTTTTAGAGAGGTGACAGTAGGGAAACTAGGTTGAAGGACCCAGATAATGAGAGACCTTGCATGCTAAATGAAGGAAGGTGACGCTCACTGGAGAAACTATAGAGAACCATTGAGCAGTTTTTAACAAGAGCATGATACAAAGGAAGAGGGTAAGACTAGAGAGAGGAGGCCAGTCAGGGAATGCTGCAATAACTTGGGCGAAAAGTGACAGTGTTGCCATTAAGTATCACGGGACAGAGAACAGGTGGATTTGAGAACCATTGAGAGTTAGAATCTACATGGCTTTGGGATTGCTAATTAAAAGTAAAGGATGAGTGAGAGAGATGAGTTCAGGATGTGTTCCAAGTTTTGGGCTTAGGTCATTGAATGGTTGGTATGAAATATGTGGAGATGGAAAACTCAAAAGGAGTTTGGGAAACTTATTACTCTACTATTTTTTTTCAGAGTACTTATAACTCTGAAAACTTTTAGTTCATTTATTGGCTCACTGCTTATTTCCTACTTCCCTATCTGTAATGTCAGCTCTTTGAGAGCTTGGAACCCCAGTTTCATGTTCAGTGCTGTGTCTCCAGTGCCTAGAATGGTGTCTGCATTCAACAAATAGTTTTCAGTGAGTAATTAAAACAAATGAATGAGTGGATATAGGGATTGTCAACACAGGCAGAGGGGTTAGTTATGCTTTGGAAAAAAAGAAGACATCTTATGCCTGAGTCAGAAGAAAGAGAGGAGGGTGCCTTGCCTATACTATGAAGCAATGGGTCAAGTGAGCAATCCTTTATGGGCCTGACATTGTTCTGAGATGAATCATCCTGGAAGAGGGAGAAGCTGGGGATAAGCACAGAGTGTGAAGGAAGGAAAAACAGAGGATGAACAGGGGCTTCCTAAAAAGTTGACAGGGAGGACAGTGTGCTAATGTGGCCTGGGCTACGATGTGTCTGAATTTTCAAAGTGGGGGGTCAGGCAGGACCCTAAGTCTGAATAGCAGTGCTTAATTGGATCCCTGAGCTGTTCCTGGTCCCTGAACACTCTCAGCCCACCAGGCCTTGAGATTACTCCTTCCCATTCCAGGTAGAGCTCAGTAGAGGTCCTGAGACTGGACTTGCTTTTTCAATCCCCATCCTCTGCCCCTCAGACCCTGTAGTCCTGAAATATCCCCTCTCCTAACTCTGTGGTAAATGAAAACTCATTTCTGAACTCTCAGAGATTGCTGCATCCATGTCTGTTATCTCTGGAGCTCACATCTGATGCTGTGTTGGTTTGTAAATCAGCCAATACTTGTTGCCTCCCACTACTGGATGGGCCCTGTGCTGTACAGGAGGGATGGAGGAGTGCGTGGGACACGTCTGCATCCTGCTCTACCTTCCTTACTGCTTTTCTTGCCTCTCACAGTCTGCCTGCTGTCATGAGACCTTCCCACAACACAAAACAGATCACAATTCGCCTCTGTGTAGAACGTATTTTTGTTGTTCACCATCAATTACCAACAACAAAAAAATCCATTCAAATCTCCTAGCCTTTTTTTTTTTTTTACATAGGAAAGGTCCTTTACAAAGTGATCCAAGTTGATCTCCAGCTCATTCTACCATAACTTACCTAAATGCAGTTTAAATATACATATATTTATGTATGTGTGTATATTAATTTATATATTAAAATGTATTATATATGATTAATATTTTTTTCCTAGAAATCCTTTATGATGCAAAAATGCTGTAAATTATTTGTGAAGACCTATGAGGGAGAGGATAGAAGTGAGGGAGGGCTGCCAGGCAGATTGGCCTATAGTGCTCCTGGAGCACTTCATTGAGTCCTCCCAGGGAGCATCTCACATACCCAACCACACAAGTATGTATGTATTTGACTCATCAGTCATTCCACAAATACTGACATCTTCATTTCTGCATTCACAGAACCTAGGTCATGTCCTCCCATGGAGGAGGCCATAGAAATTGTTTACAGAAGAAATAATGATGGCAGAGACCCCTGCAGAGCTTAGTTTAGGGAAAGACAAACTTGGAAACAATCACAACTGTGTGATTAGTGCCCCCCTGACTTACTATTTTTAGAGGTTCTCTATCTAGGAGTAGGCTTCGGAATACCAATTTATTCTCCTGTTACACACTGTTTTGTATTGTACATATTACGTACACTCCTGTCTTTTTTTTTTTTTTTTTGCCATTTCTGTTAGTAACTATGCCTATATCAGTTCTCATGCCGTACAACAAATTACCATAGATTTAGCATCTTAAAACAATACACACTTACTATCTCAGAGGTTCTGTGGGTCAGGAGTCCATGCATGGCTTAGCTGGGTCCTCTGCTGGTAGTTGCAGGGCTGGGACCCTCAGCTTTTAGAACCTCTCTTTGCCATAGGCAGTGCATGGCACAGCTATTGCTCCTTCAAGTAGATGGAGAGTGCTTTTCTTTAGGAGGCACCTAGTCCCTCTTTTAAGGGTTTTTATCTGATTCAGTCAGCCCACCCATAATTTCCTATTGATAACTTCAAAGTCAAATGATTGGGACCTTATTTGTATATGGAAAATTACTTCACCTTTGTGTGACAATGTAATGCAATCACCCAGAGTGCTGTCCTGTCATACACACAGGTCCTGCTCACACTCAAGGGAAGGGAATTACACAGGGCATGTACTCCAGAGGGTAGAAATCCTGGCGACTGTTTAAGAATTCTGCCTATCACAGTGCCTCAGTCTGATTGGCTCAGCTGGTGCTACTAATTACCTGTACCTGCCTTCTTCCTGGAAGACTCTGATCTTCCTGTCTTCTAACCTTGGCCTATAGAGACTGTGCCAGTTACAGACCTTCCACTAAGTCCTAAAGTCTCAAGTTAGCACCCTTCTGTGTGCAAACACCATGGGATTATGGGCTAGGAAAGCATCACCAGAGATCAGATCAGAGTGTTTCATTCATAGGTACGCATTGTCTTAGAGAGTTATAAATGCCGGCAGAATAGATGACGCAACTTCCTTGGAAAATTTAACCTTGTATCTCAGGAGACCTCCAGAAAATTATAATACTGATCTCAGTGCTTCTCACTTATTTTAGGAATGTTATTCAGGCAGCTATTAAAGACCAAGTATTGAGAATAATAAGATAAAATTGCTCTATAATTAAGCCATTCCCTATAGAGCTATTCTCAAATCTTCAGTCTTTATTTAGAGATTATCCCCAAATGATGTCCACATGAGGCTTCAACCTCAGCGATGTTTTGGGGGTAAGTAAAATCTAAGTATTTTAACTCCGTCTGTCTCACTCTTCCACTCTCCTTTCCTCTCTCCCCTCATATTTACACACATACACAATTTAGAATACAAAGGAGTGAACACTATTAGAATATAATCTAACTTATATTTTAAAATTATTCCAAGTCTTTAGAACTACAGCTATTATTACTAAAATATAATTTTGTATTGCATTTGATAATTTATGGTAAAGAATCATTGCCTCAGACAACAAGAATTTATCCAAATGATACTCTTTGGAAGATTCCACAGGCCACATTCTTGTGTGGATACCAGTATTAACCTCTTTTTAACTCATAAATAGCCTGTGAAGAAAAATTCTCAAGGAAGTCAAAACAAGCCATTAAAGCAGATTTTATTTTATTTCCTGTTGTCGTCCAGTTCCTTTTATTGCAAGGGTGCATGCAAGTTACCTCAAGTAACCTTCACCCTGCTGAATGAAATAACTCACATCTTTTGTTAGGTCACGTTTCAAAGAACAAAGCCTGTTGCAGCATATTTAAAGCCTCTGGGATCTGTCTAGGTTTTATAAGTGTGCATGACCCATATTCAAAAACATTAAAAGCAAGACAACTAAACAAAAATCCCCACTATTAACCAAATAAAATGTATCTGTTAGCCAACTCTCAAGGTCCATTAGTTTGTGATGAATGGAACAAAATATTAAAAGAAGTATAACTATTGGTACAGATGTGTTTACCACAAAAGAAGGGATTGAAAGTATAAATGCAGGTGTAAGTAGAGGTCCGTGTGTGTGTGTGTGTGTGTGTGTGTGTGTGCGTGCACATGTGCGTGCATGTGCCTGTGTGCACCCAGCTGTTTCTGCATTCATGGCGGCAGCAACATTAGAGGTGTATATACAGTACAGCTTATCCTGTGCTTTCGCTTGGAAAGGCCATGCGCATGGGTCTCTGTGCCAGGTTCAGAAAGGCCTGTGTACACAGCACTTCTTTTGTTTATCCATCTGAAAGGCCTGTGGTCTATGAGGACACCTCCAGCCCCATCACTACAGATTCTCACAGAGGGTTAGCTTGTGGCTCCGGGTGCTCTCAACATCCACTCATTCTTGCAATAACTCCTTTGTTTATTTAACAAATGCCCAACTGAATTCTAGAACTATGTTGGCATTGTGCCAGGCATTAGAGATGGAATGTGGGATAGAATAACATTCTTGTCCTCAAAAAGCTTACAGCCAAGCGGAGAAGCTGTCTAGACAAATCCTGAGTGATGATGGCTCTGATGGAGGGAGTCATAGGGTGTCGCAAAAGCACAGGGGGCAGGCATTAAGTAGATATGGTCAGGTTGCCATGTAGATGGGGGGATTGTGGAATCTGGAAAGTAGCCCTCAAGCTGAATTTTAATCATGGAAAAGAGCTAATTAAGTGGAGGATCAAGTAAAGGGCAGTTCAAGAAAGTGAAACAGCATGCGGCAGCACAAAGGCATAATTGGGCTCACTGTGTTTGTGGAACAAGTTGTTCAATAGAGCTCAGGTGAAGGAGGAAGTTGTAGAGAGGTGATGAAAGGAGCAGAGATGAGCTAAGCTCCTCTGAGCTAAACTAGTTCACACTTGCAAGCTGTAGGGAATCAGAATAATGTGAACAACAGCAATTAATGTTACTGAATGCATATTATGTACCACATAATCCATAAGCATTTTATATATTTCACTGGGCTATATCATGCAATACTCATGATAACCCTGTGAGATAGGTATTGTATATTATCTCTTGTTTTATAGATGAGGAAACAAGGACACTAAAGGATAAGTCATTTGTCCAAGGTCACAAAACTAATAATGGCAGAGCTGCAATTCGACCCAGACAGCTGGTTCCTGAACACAGTAACCTCTCCCATTGTGCTGTCTTCAGAGTAGTGATAAGCATGGGAGTGTTGGGGCTCAGAGGAGGTTCATTCTGGCTACAAGGTGCAGAGCAGAATGGCAGTAAGGGAGGCTGATGGGACACAGAAGAGAGAGGCTGAACCCAGTGAAGCCATCTCCAGGACTGGCAGGGAGGCACATGAGGTAGGAGCCTTCTGTTGTGAGAGTAAGTGCCTGGGTTCAGAAGTTCTAGCTGTTTCTTATCTCGTCATGGGTCACAGTATAAAAGCCAAGTTAGTTTTTCTAGTCACTATTTGATGATGATTCTTATGTACAAACAAACTGCTTTTAGATCATTCTTTTAAACTCTGGCCAAAAAGGTCCAATTTTCTTTCCCCACCCTCTTGTTTTTTAGTTTTTTAGTTCCCTCTGTCCAGCTCTCCTGCTATTCTGAAAATGTAAAATATACTTCATGTATGCCTCTGTCATTTATGCTGTCATTTCATCACTGACTTTTAAACAGTAAAACTCCAGTGCTTTCTCCACTTTTTGCTCAGTTAACAGAAGAGTCGCACAAATACTTTCTTGGACTAGAAGTCTTCCCTTTGGCCCTCGTCTGACTGGTCACCATATCCAGTGGATTCTTCCTTGTGAATCTCTCTCAAGTATACTCTTTCCACCTATACTGCTCTCTCACCATCTCTAATCTTGATTCCTATGAAAGCCTCCCTGCTGACCTTCCCGCCTCCCATTCCTCCCTGTTTCAGTGCTTTATCCTATATTGCCACAGAGTAATCTTGCTAGAGTTACCATATCGCTGCTTTATCCCCTTCAATGGCAACCGAAACCCACAGGGAAAAGCAACCCCCCAAAAAATAACATATAAAGAAAGTCCTTTACAACCTGACCCCAGCCCAACCTAGCTTTCTTTGGTTTAAGTATGAAAGTAATACTTGCAAATTAAATAAAAACTATGAATATGGTGTCCACTATATGTGTTGTGGTTACTTTTATCATAAAAGTGGATAAGAAGCCAACAATTGAACACGGCAACTTTGAACCTCCCTCAGCCTCTCGTGCCACTGCTACCTATCCCTATCTGCCTAGCGCTCTGTCCAGCTCTCCTGCTATTCTGAAAATGTAAAATATACTTCATGTATGCCTCTGTCATTTATGCTGTGTTCCCCCAAGTCTATCATTGTGCCTGGAACACAGTAGGAGATCAATCTTTTCTGACCTGAAAGAATTGTTTATTTGAAAGTGGAAGGAACCATTTGCCAGAGATAGCATTCAGCCCTTACATCTGACGTCTTGTCTGATGCCCATGACAACTCTACTAGGTTAATACTATTACAGCTCCTTTTCAGATGAAGAACCTTGGCTTAGAGAGCTCCATACAGCCCATCTCCTCTCCCCACATTCCTGCCACATACAGGAGTACGCACTACCCCAGACACACTAGATCCATCTCTGCCTCCATGTCTACTCACATCTCCACCCCACCCTCTATCAGTTATCTGTTGCCACAATAATGCTACATAGCAAACCATACCAAAACTTAGCAGGTTCAAACAACAATCGTTTATCATTTCTCAGGAGCCCACAGGGTGACTGGGTAGTTCACATGTGCACCTGCAGTCAGTGGCACGTTGCCTAGGAACAGCTGGGTGAGGATGGCCTCAGCTAGGGTGATTGAGCTGTCTTCTGTGTGGCCTCTGCTCCTGCAGGAGGCTAACCTGGACTGGCATCATGATCAAGGCAGATGTCTAAGAGAGAAAGCAGAAGCACAAAAGGTCCCTAGAACTTAGCCTGGTCACTTTAAGACTTTGCTGTTCTGAGTCTGGCTCTGAAGCTCACCCCTCTACTATGACCTCTGGTTACACCTTTATAAGGGTTTTCATCTCAGTGCTTCTGAAAACAGGCAGCAATCAACACTGATTTTAAAATATGCAAATGTTTACATGAAAGCAGTGAGTCAGGCATTGGTGTGATTAACAATTTTGAGGAGGTGTCACCAAAGAACCAGCAAGAAGGCTGCTGCAAAGTTCAGGTTCAGGAAGCAGACCCTAGACCCATCACATGGTGAGGAAGGATAAAAAGAACAGGATGAAATGAGATGTACGTCACAGAAAGAATCCATGGGAAACATCAAAATGACTTTGTGTTTTCTAACTGTACATAGGTGAATGGCAGTACCGCAGCTAGAAATTGAGAGCATTTCCATCCCTTTCAGTTGGGAATATTACAGGGGAAAAAAAAAAAACACTATGAAAAAAATCAGCTCAGTCTTTAAATGAGAAATAAATAAAAATGAGAAGTTCATAATTATAATGTTGGAATGGTTACAATGTTGTTGCAGTTAGATAATTGGTGGAAAGTGTAAACTGTTTGATCAGAAATTCCCCAGAGCAGCCTGGGCAATATAGCAAGACACCATCTCTACAAAACATTAAAAAAAAATTATCCAGGCATGGTGACATGTGCCTGTAGTCCCAGTTACAATGTAGCTGGGAGGTCTAGGCTGCAGTGAGCCTTGATCATGCCAATGCACTCCAGCCTGAGTGACAGAGCAAGACCCTGTCTCAAAAAAATAAATTCCCCAGAGGATGACCCATTTCCATGCTTTACTTTACATGAGTGTTGACAAGCCTGGATGCTCTAGGACAGTTCTCAAACTTTCAAGTTCAGAAACCCTTTACAGTCATAAAAATTATTCAGCCTCCAAAGAGGTTTTGTTGAGGTTGGTTATAACCATTGATATTTACTATATTTGTAATTAAAATGGAGAAATTGTAATAATATGTACCAGATACTATTCCAGAATAAGACATGTAGCTGTGAAAAAAAAAAAAAAACCAGATAAGAAAAAGCCCCTGCTTTTATTTATTTTCATTTTTTAAAGCTAACATTCTATTGAGGAAAGCTAAACAATAAAATATGTTAACAGATAAATGTATAAGTATGCAAATAGAATATAATAAGTACTATAGAGGAAAATGAACTAAGGGAAGGAGTTATGGAGACCTGGACTCTTCTAAAAGGAGGCATTGGAAGGAAGTTGTCTATGTTGGACTCCAGAGGTAGGGACCCCATGGTGGAACCAGGCTGGACTCACTCACACCCCACACATCTTCCCAGCTTCCACATGCTCCACTGAAGTTGTCAACTTGATGTTGTTGGGCAACATACATGAGTGCATGTGAAAAGCCATGTGTCAAGTCTGTTTTCTTTTTCATAATTTATTGCTATTATCAGTAAAGCTGTTAGTGTTCAGGACTGGGTGCCATGGAATACTCTGAATTTAGTGTGGAAATCTAGAAAAACCTATGATATAGATTTAATAAAGGATTCTGTGTGACTCACTAAAACCAACACATAGAGCAGTTATTGAGTGCCAGGCCCTGTTTCAGCCCTAATCCTGGGTTCACAGCCCTTCTGCAACACCAAATTGCCCCATGGCTCACTGAATTTTATACAGTTCCTGTTTTCCTGCTACCCATCCACTAAAGTACTCAGCAAAATATCACCCGCTAATTTATGCGATTTCCAGGTTGGCACAATATGAACTGGGATAGGAACTTTGGACACTGACAAATTCTGCATAATCTCAATCTAATTAGTTTCTAAGTTTGGAGAGTATGCAATAAGTTGACTAGTGAGGGATATATATATATTGTGTCCCAGGTACTAAGGATAAATAGAGTCTAAAGTGCTTGCAGGGGAGCAAAGCGAATAATCAATTCTAGTTCAGCATCATAAGTGCCCTGGAAGGGGCTGCACAGAATGCTTTCAGCAGATAAAAATGGCCAACCAACAGCTCTGCAGGAGCAGAGTATTTTGTTTTGAATAATGAGCGGGTGTATTCCAAGTTAGCAAAGGTGAGCTAAGGAAAAGTCTGAGCAAAACCTAAAATTTGTGGGAAGCCATGGCAGGTTTGGTGACTAGTGACTAGTGTGATGAGGAAGTGACAAGAGAGGAAGTTGACTAAGCACTCTGCATGCTGTGCTGAGATATCTGAAACTTATTCTGTGGGCAAACAATAAGTCCATGCTGATAATTTTATAGTAATAGCATGATATTTTATAACTGACTACCAGTCTGAAAGCCATCATCTTTGTCATCTCAGTGCCTGTCATTCTACCTATCAGTTGATAGGTATTGACAAATGTTTATTAACATGATTACAATCCAGGTGGTTGAAAAAGTCAAGTTTTATGACAGCATTTCAGGAAGCAGTCAAGTACTCAGGGTTTTAAGAGAATTCTCTCCTCTTTAATGAATTCATCACTCTTCTCAAGCCAACCTGCTTTTCCTTCTCTGCTGCTATTTCATGTACCCTATCACCCCATTTTTGAGTCTGATTTGGTATTACCTGGTTCCCTCAATTGAATCAGTTATTATGAACTGACCGCTCCTTTTCTAACGACTTATATCCATCACTATTCGGATAGCTCTCCTCTGGATTATACTCACAAATTCATTACCTGGTTTCCCTCTGTCCTTCCCCAGCCACAAGCCATTCTCCAACAGCAGCCAGACCAGTCTTTCTGATCCTTACCTCAGATTGAGTGACTCCCACATAAAGGAATAAGTCTCACCAAATTTGGAGAGTGTTGCTATTAAATCAGGGGAAAAGTATTTAAAAGATTCAAATAAGTGATACTTGTGTATGAATTTACTGTGAGGCCTTGGGCCAAATTCTATCCTAATTGCTTCTCTGCAATTCTGCCTGAGGGGGAAACCCAGATTCTCATTCTCTGCTTTGCCAGGGAAACCTTGCATGTCATTGTCTCTGTTAAAAAAATTTGCATCTTGGCTGGACCCAAAGGTTTTAAATTTATTTCCCATCCTTCCTCAATCTTTTCTTCCTGCTAATTATCTCTTCTCCAGAGAAGCACAGCAGGAAGTTTTAAAATACCCTTTTAATTGAACACTGTAAATATATTATCCTCAAATTCCAAAAGAAAAGGAATTTATCAAACTTACAGGGTATCAGCCCTGAAAATTATGTAGACAGTATCCAACCTAAACCTCTTGTTTTACACCTGTGAAAAACAAGGTTGGGTTGACAAAGGGACTTTTGGGGAGACACATAGAGCCAAAGGCTGAGTTCAGACCACTCACATCTCTGACTCCAAGTCCTAGGTTTCGTCTACAAAGGAAGGAATAGGAGAAGGAGAAGGAACGTGGCCAGAATTCTATTTCTCTTTTCTAGAACTATGTTTCCCTGACCAAAACCATATATTGACTCTTTTGTTATTTCTCCAAGTGTTCTGCATTAGAAAGGAGGAGTAGAGGGAGAAAGAAGCATGTTTGTGTTGGTTTCTGCTGTATTTTATGTTATTGACTGATTTACTTTGTTTTGTTTTGTTGTTTTGAGACAGGGTCTCCCTCTGTTGCCCAGGCTAGAGTAAAGTGATGCACTCTCAGCTCATAACAGCCTCAACCTCCCAGGTTCAAGTGATCCTCCCAACCTCAGCCTCCCACATAGCTGGGACTACAGAGGTGTGCCACCCTGTCCAACTAAATTTTGTATTTTTGTGTAGAGACAAGATCTCACTATGTTGCCCACATTGGTCTTAAACTCCTGGGCTCAAGGGGTCCTCCCACCTCAGCCTCCCAAAGTTCTGGGATTACAGGCTTGAGCCACTGTGCCCAACCATTTCTGCTATATTTTAAATGAACATTTTCTTATGGGTGAGACATTAATATGCCTTGCTCTTAGACACAGTCCCTCCATAGATGGGCTGCAAGCCTGTTGACTTTCCTTCAGGCAAGAGGGATGGGTAGGCTGGGGGCTTCCTAATAAAGGCCCATAGTCTGTGACTAGATCCCAGAAGGCCAACTGCTCTCATCCACCCTTCTGTACACCTAGATGGTCTTCATCCTTTCCCACCACACACATACATACACACCACCATGCCCTTGGGGTTAGCTAGAGGGGTCCTGACTGACTGCCTCCCAGCTTAGACTGAGCTCAGAGGACCCCATCCCCACCTTTATTGGCTGTGTAACCTTTCCAAGTAGCTTATATAAGCCTTAATGTTTTCTCATTTGGAAAATGGGGATTAAAATATCTACCACCTAAACTTATCATAAGAATTATATGTGTTCTACATTTTAAACATATATTAAAACACCATAGTATCCCCCATCAATATATATAATTATTTGTCAATTAAAAATAAAATTTTAAAGAGTTTTTTTTTTTTAAAGAATTATATAGGACTGGGCATGGTGGCTTACACCTGTAATACCAGCACTTTGGGCGGCCAAGGCCAGTAGAATTGGTTGAGGCCAGGAGTTTCAGATCAGCCTGGTGAATGTAGCATGACCCTGTCTCTAAAATAATAAAATAAAATAAATTTTAAAACCTTAAAAAAGAATTATACGAGTTAATGTAAAGTGCCTAGCACAGTACCAAGCATGCTGTATGTCAGATATATTTGTCAGGTATTTATTAACTTCTCTAGACTTTGTGCTTGCTCCTTAATAGGTGTAGCTTTTGGGCTTTTCTCACAGCCAATAAACCTTCCCTCTTACCCCATAAATGTCCTCTATGGTCACTTACAGGCTTAAATCTTACTCATCCTCTGTGATCAGCATAGAATCAGGGAAGAGCAGAGGCTCTTCATGAGACAGGTTAGGCTTGGGAAACCGAAAAGGTGTCTCGGGCTCAGGTGGAGGGGTGGCCCTGGCAAGCAGAGCAGATCATTCATTCCTCATCCTTCTACACTGCAGCCTACGGCCCCCAGTAGCGCAGTGTGACAGGGGGTTCTTCTGTTAGCTGCTCCGGCAATACATAAGGTTCCCTGTTGTCCCAGGTTTCTCCACATTCCGCAGGGCTTTGGCTTCCTATACCCCAGGCTGACCCAGGACAATGTTGACCCAGAGGCTATAAGAAAGCAACCCCTCAGGCTGATGAAGCATGTTAGCAGGGGAACACGGGGGCAGCTGATGGCTGAGAGACTTCTGCAGCTTGCCTCCAAGTCTGGCTCTGACCACAGTATGAGCCAGGCAAGGCCACTGTGTCCCCGGAAGCAGCCAGTGATGTCATGACCACTAAAAGGACTGATTTCCTGACACTCGACTCTTTCCAGCTAGGGTTAATCCCACCCCCACTTCTGCCATGTATTCCCTTCATGAAAACCTTGCGTCAGATTTTTTAATGGAATAATGGATTTGAAAGTATCTTAAAAGCTTTAAAGTACTTTACAAATTATTATTTACTTAAGATGAGCCTGCAGTTAGAACTCCGGAAGTGCAGTAATATTTAGACTTTAGAAAAATATCTGCTTAAATGAGGCTATTTTTTTTAATTCATTCAACAGATATTTATGAACCCCCAACTCACTGAGTTAGGACACAATATCCATGAAGATGAAGGAGTAGAAACAAGGAGTCTAGGAGCGGGAGAGAAGGACAATGAGCTAGCAAATAAAACAGATGAAATAATTAAGAGTATGGCAAGTGATCTCAAGGAAATAAAAAAAGGGCTACAGTAGATAATTTTAGGGTAGACGTATTTGCATAATATGGTCAGAGGAAGCCTCTTAAAGAGATAATATTGAAAGTGAGACTTGAAGGCTAAGTAGGAGTTAACTGTGGGAAGATCAAGAAAAAGAGCACTCCAGGCAGAAGATTGCAAGTGCAAGAGCCCGAAGCAGAAACACATTGGCAGGATCCGAAGACAACCAATGTAATCACAACACAGTGAGCAAGGGGAGACAGATGGCAGGTAAAGTCACAGAGAAAGGTAGGGGCCACCTTATATAGATTCCTTAGGCCAAGGGTTTAGGTTTTTTTGTTTCTTGTTTTTTGTTTTTGAGACAGAGTTTTACTCTGTCACCCAGGCTGGAGTGCAATCGCACAATCTTGGCTCACCGTAACCTCCACCTCCCGGGTTCAAGCAATTCTCCTGCCTCAGTCTCCTGAGTAGACGGGATTACAGGCATGTGCCACCATGCCTGGCTCATTTTTTGTATTTTCAGTAGGGATGGGGTTTCACTGTGTTGGCCAGGCTGGTCTCGAATCCCTGACCTCAGGTGATCTGCCCACCTTGGCTTCCCAAAGTGCTGAGATTACAGGCATAGGCCACTGCATCCGGCCCTATGTAACATTATAATTTAAAGGGAAGTTTTACTATCAGGATTTGCTGGTGGTAGAGAATAGAAGGAAAGAAATCAAGGATTTCCAGGTAAGAAAATTAGTTTATGGTTCTTGCCTGAAATGGGAAAACTGGGGAGAAAGAGAGTTTGGAGGATAAAAGTAAGAGCTCTGCTTTGGACAGGTTAAGTTTGAAGGTATCCAAGTAGGGACACTGAGTAAGCAGGTGGATAAGTGGGTTTGGGACTAAGTAGATATCCAGATAGAAGCTAAAGATTCGAAGTTGGTAGTCATCATTATTTAGAACTTCCATGGTCTCAGAGATAGAATGAGATGACTTAGAAAGTGATTGTTGATAGAGAAAAGGGGAGGCCTGAGGACAGAGTATTTAAAAGAGGAAGATGAGAAAGAACTGGCAATGGACATCAAGAAAAAGCAAGCCAGAAAGGTGGGAGGATAAACATGAAGGGGATGCCCCAGAATCAAGGGAAGAAAGGGTTTCAAGGGAAAGTACTGATCAAGTAATCAAGTTCTGTTTCAAAGTTGATCAGGATGAATCCTGAGAACTGACCCTTGGATTTTCCAACATGGAGGTTGTTGGGGACCTTGAGAGAAACGGATTCTGAAAAATGGGCAGCAGAGTTTAGACCAGTGGAGAATGGAAGTCTGATTAGAATGGCTTAGAGGATCATCAAAAGTGAGGAAATGCCTCTTTCAAGGAGTTCTAATAGAAAGCAGAATAGAGAGATGGGACCGTGCTAGTATGTTTTTCCAGGATGGATGATTTACTGAATGATCCAACAGGGAGGAACAGACTACTGAGGTAGGAAAGGGAAGATAATTTCAGGCGATAAGTTCTTGAGTAGGTGAAAGGGGAAGAGATCCACTGCAAAAGTAAAGAATGCAGGAAGGACAGCAGAGAATGTAGGGTCAGGAGCAGTTTGTTGTGGATTTGGTTGTTGAAAATTCATTATTCATTCAGAAAATACTGAACTACTGTGTGCCAGATGCTACTCTAGGAACAAGGCACACAGTAGTGAATGAAACAGATAAGACAAAGCTTATAGCCTCATAGAATTTACATTTTTTGAGGGGAATCAAGCAATAATATGCTAATGACAAATGTAAAATATGTCAGACAGAAGATAGTAAACACTATGGAGAAAAATGACCCAGGGTAAAGAAGTCACCAGAGAGTTGGAGAAGAGGGTTGCCTTTTTTATAGGGTGATGGGAAAAGGTCTAAACAATCAAGGACCATTTGAGAACAGGCCTAAAGGCAGCAAGGGAGGAAGCCATGCAGATATTTGTTTCCAAGCAGAGGGAACAAAAAGTGCCAAGTCCCCGAGGCAGGAGTGTGTTTGGTACAATCTAAGAAATTGCACAATTGTACAAGCCATGTGGTGGAACAAAATGAACAAGGTAGGGGAGAAAAGGGAGACAAGGAGTGGGAGAACAGAGAGAGAAGCAGTGGGAAAACAGCTTACAGGTGACTTTGGAGGTAAAGACCTGAGCTTTGTCCATTTCACTGTGAGTGAAATGAGAAGCCAATGGAGGGTTTCAAGCAGGCAAAGGACACGATGTGACTTACATTTTAAAAGCATACCTTTGGCTGCTTTGGACTGGGAGGCAAGGTTGGTGGCATGAACACCACACAGGAGATTGCTACAGTAATCCAGGCAGGATATGGTATAGTTCTCCTCAGACTGCTTCTGCTTTCTCACAGAGTAAGCAGTAACTCTCCGTGCCAGACTGAGAAGGGTATGACGGAGGCTTGCAGGGAGATGAGAAAGTATGATAGTCACATGGAAAGCATGATAGGACTGCTACCCACACAGCTGGCAGATAACAAGCAGTTTGCTAACATGCTTGCTTACCTCTGAACCTCTGGGACTCATCTCACTGTACATCTCTCTTCCTCCTGTCCAATCTTTTTTCCTTTATCCTGTTTCTTGTCCTCTGACTCCGGCTGACCTTCAATGGGCTTTAAGAACCCAAGCATTTATTAAGAAAATGACAACCTGCTGACCCATCCGGGTTTTTTTGGTTTTTTGTTTTTTGACAGGGTCTGGCTCTCTCACTCAGGCTGAAGTGCAGTGGCAGGTTCTTGGCTCATTGCAACCTCCACCTCCTGAGCTCATGTGACCCTTCTACCTCAGCCTCCTGAGTAGCTGGGACTACAGGTGCATGCCACCACACCTGGCTAATTTTTGTATTTTTTTGTAGAGATGGGGGTCTCACTCTGTTGCCCAGGTTGGTGTTGAACTCCTGAGATCAAGCGATTTGTCTGCCTTGGCCTCCTAAAGTGCTGGGCTTACAGGTGTGAGCCATGGTCCCTGGTCCACATCCAGCTTCTTATACCAAAGCCTTTCAAAGAATTTGAAGGAGCTCCTCAGAATGCTCTATCTATCATTCCAACACTTTATACCCAGAAGTCAATGAGGGAAGCCCAGGGTTCTTATGCTCTTTCTTATTAAGACTACTGTTTCCTACCATAATATGAACCTCAGCAGAATTTGGGGTAGACCTGCAAGTTTCTTCATGCTCCTACCAAGACCACCACTCTCTGCTTCCATAACACTGCTCGCCTCACAACAGATGCCCTGACAAGGGAGTCCCAACAAGAAATCCAGAACTGGCTGGGAGTGGTGTCTCCCACCTGTAATCCTAGCACTTTGGGAGGCCAACGCAGGAGGACTGCTTAAGTCCTAGAGCACGAGACTAGCCTGGGCAACATAGTAAGAACTCATCTCTGCAAACAAACAAACAAAATTAGCTGGCCATGGTGGCATGCGTCTTTAGTACCAGCTACTCAGAAGGAGGAGGTGGGGGGATTGCTTGAGCTCAGGAAGTTGAGGCTGCTATGAGCCAAGATCATGCCACTGCACTCTAACCCTTTGATAGAGTAAGACCCTGTTTCAAATAAGAATGGGATGTGAAGATGTAGATACAGATAAAGCCTATTCTGCAGGAGAAGCTGCCTACAAAATGATGGGAAGAGATAAAGAAGCAACTAGAAAAAGGTGCCTAATTGAAGGTGAATTGTTGTTTTAATATAGGCTAGATGCTTATAAGCTAAGGCTAAGAATCTAGTAATGAAGGAGAAATTAAAGATAACAGAGAGGGGATAATTCATCAAGGAAGTCTAGAAAAAGTAAAGAAAGGATGAGATCACAGTACAAGTTAACATACTAGTCTGGGACAGGAGAAATGACACAGTTTCTTTTAAGATGTGTATGAGTATAGCAATAAGGGAATGACTGAAGAAAGGTTTATAAGTGAGGAGACAGGAAGTGAAAAGAGTTCATGTCTAATGGTATTTATTTTTTCAAAGGAGTTAATCTACTGTTGGTGAAGGGACTGGCTGGGGCAGGGTGGGGAAGATATAAGATAGCTATTATGTGGGAGATGGTGGGCTAACCATGAAGACCAGTATGGTATTTAGGGCTTAGCTGACATTGGAGACTCCTTATGTGTAGTGGCACCCATATACACCACTGTGAGATTTTCCTTCACCATCGACACTCAACCCCAGGGCAGAGGCAGATGTTTGAACTCATCCTGGGCCAGGGACTTTTGTTGGCTGGATATTGTGGCATAACTGGGGTTGATGGGTGAGGATGCTGGTGAGAGAGCTATTACAGTGGTTTAGGCAGAATAGGAAAGAAAGTGAGGTCAAGAGAGGGCTGATGACCTGGGAAAAAGTAGAGGCCAAGGACTGGAGGGCATGAGCAAAGGAGTGAGGAAGGGAAGAATAATTGCAGTGAGTGGGATATTAGAGTTTTAGATTTCAGATATGGAATAGTTGTGGGGAATGGGGAGATTCAGAGTATAGTCACTGGAGGAGGATGCTAACGTGGTTTAAAAGTAAGTTTCATTGAATTGAAGAGGTGGACATGTTCCATGCATATAGGATAGTGTCCTGGAGACTGCCAATGATTTAGACTGGAAGGAGTTGACAACATGAGGCACATAGCATGAATACTACAAAGGAAGAGTATTTGCTGTAGCTGGGAAGAATAGTAGTCTGAAGTGGTACTGAGGAGCTAGAAAAATCTAACTCCTTCTTTTTACTTCATTTTTCTCCTTTCTTCTGGTTTAGACCCTTTATCATCCCATTTGGATTAAAGAAATAATCTACTAATTGATTTCCCCAATTTTGGTTTACCTCCCAAGTGTCTATCACACACAGGACTTCCAGCTTAACCTTATAGATCAGTCTTGACAGCCTTTATTTCACTCCTGATCAAAAATGTCAGTATTTCTCTATCTATGTAATAAAATCCAAATTTCTTAACCTGGCCCTTAAGATTCCAGGCATAGAGACAGCTTCAGTCTACGACCTTGAATAATACAGTTGCTAGGGGTGCTGATCCCTGTGCATTTGAAAATGTATGTGTAACTTTTAACTCCTCCAGAACTTAACTACTGACAGCCTGCTGTTGACCAGAAGACTGACTGATAACATAGACATCGATTAACACATATTGGGAATGTGATCTGGTTCTTTCTTATTTACAAACCCCAGACAAAGAGAAAGTTGCCTCTGAAGTAATGCATTACAGCTGGGAGAAAGAGCACTGTGGCTTTATTCTTAAAATAAAGTAAGCTAGAGAAAAGAAAATGTCATTAAGAAAGCCATAAGGAAAAGAAAATATATTTACTGTTCATTAAGTAGAAATGGATCATCATAAAGGTCTCCATCCTCATCGTCCTCTTCACACTGAGTAGGCTGAGGAGAAAGAAGAAAAGAAGGAGTTGGCATTGATGTCTCAGGGTGGCAGAGGCAGAAGAGAATCAAAATTTTAACAGGATCTGCACAGTTAAAGCTCATTTTCAAAGGTCAACTGTACTTTGCTTTATATATCTAGTTTGAAGCAGTATCAAACATTAGCTTGTATTGGTTTAAACTCTACACTTCTTTACTTAATCTTAGAGGACTTTTCTGAAAGTGGTTTTGTGTCTGGAATGGTTCTCCTCTCCCCTCTGAGTATAAAACTCCATTTATCCTTCAAGGACCAAATCAAATGCAGACTCTTCCCTGTATCACATGACATTTCCCTTCTCTAGCCTTCTTAAAATTCCACTTTACTCCCTATCTTCTAGTTAGTCCTGTACCTAATAAGAAAGAACCATGCCCAATTTATCCTTGTAACCCAGCGCATAATACCTCACCTCACTCATTATCTTGCCCCTTGTAGGTATCCAGTGTCTGCTAACTAAATGCATTCATACATTCATGAATAAATAAACAGAGCTCTTATAATGTTGTAGTCATGTTAAGGGCCAGAATCCTTCACTAAATGATAATCTCCTCGAGGTTTAGGGTTGATATCATATTTTTTTATCCTCAATACTTAGCACCATTCTGGGAGCATTATAAACTAAGTACACACTACAATAAAATATTGGTAAATGAAATTGAATTAGTGGCTTCACACCTAAGTCCTTCTCACTGTGTCAATCCCAAGTGCTCTGGAGAGTGAACAGGGTCTCTGAAATAGCAAATAGTTGTTCATATCCTGAAGTGAATAAAATGCTGACTCTTAGAACTGGATAGCAAGTCTCTTAACAGAGACCCATTTATTTATTTATTCTTTCATTCATCAAGTCACACCATGAATTGTGATTGATCTACATTCAATAACTATTATAGAAACTAAGGAAAAAACAATCTGTGGCAATAAAGAGGTGAAAGAATGGCTTGGCTTCTTGCTGGGATTTAAATGCCCTGTTTTTTAAGGAAACAAAATGCATGCCTATGTTGCATGTTCGATCTAGGATTTTCCAAGAGAAATTCTTCTAAGGACTGTCAAGTCACAGTAGAATTGAAAATATTCCCTACCAGTATTAGACCTGAAAGGAAACAAGATTTGCCAAGCATGGTGAGCCTTCCAGAAAGCAGACAGCTCATGTTTATAAAGTAATCTCTCCTTTTTCTCCTGTTTGCCCAGGCTGTGACAACATGCTGATGGGCATAAAGTCTCTGAAAATAGTGAAGAAGATGATGGACACACACGGCTCTTGGATGAAAGATGCTGTCAATAACTCTCCAAAGGTGTACTTGTTAATTGGATCCAGAAACAACACTGTTTGGGAATTTGCAAACATACGGGCATTCACGGAGGATAACACCAAGCCAGCTCCTCGGAAGCTAATCCTAACACTTTCCTGGCAGGGAACAGGCCAAGTGATATATAAAGGTTTTCTATTTTTTCACAATCAAGCAACTTCTAATGAGATAATCAAATATAACCTGCAGAAGAGGACTGTAGAAGATCGAATGCTGCTCCCAGGAGGGGTAGGCCGAGCACTGGTTTACCAGCACTCCCCCTCAACTTACATTGACCTGGCTGTGGATGAACATGGGCTCTGGGCCATCCACTCTGGGCCAGGCACTCATAGCCATTTGGTTCTCACAAAGATTGAGCCGGGCACACTGGGAGTGGAACATTCATGGGACACCCCATGCAGAAGCCAGGATGCTGAAGCCTCATTCCTCTTGTGTGGGGTTCTCTATGTGGTCTACAGTTCTGGAGGCCAGGGCCCTCATCGCATCACTTGTGTCTATGATCCACTGGGCACTATCAGTGAGGACGACTTGCCCAACTTGTTCTTCCCCAAGAGACCGAAAAGTCACTCCATGATCCATTACAACCCCAGAGATAAGCAGCTCTATGCCTGGAATGAAGGAAACCAGATCATTTATAAACTCCAGACTAAAAGAAAGCTGCATCTGAAGTAATGTATGACAGCTGGGAGAAAGAGCACTGTGGCTTCGGCAGCTGTTCTACAGGACATTGAGGCTACAGCCCTTCACAATATAGTATCCCTAAAATCACACACAGGAAGAGTGTGTAGAAATGGAAATACATATGCATCCTTTCCCAGATGTCACCGCCTTAGGTATCTTCCAAGAGCTTAGATGAAAGCACGTCATTAGGAAAGTTTCAACAATGTCCATTACTCACCCAAAGCTTCTGGCTCTCAAGGCTGACCACATTCTGATACAGCTTACTTCAAGCCTTCTCTTTTACTGCTCCCCAGCATTTTGTAACTCTGCTTTCTTCCCTGCCACAATTAGAGTTGTGTGCCAGTCCCTAATACCACTGGCTTTTCTCTCCCTGGGCCTTTGCTGAACTCTTCCCTCTTTTTCAAATGTCTATTGACATTCTCCCATTTTCACTGGCCAACTAAAGTACTATTAATATTTCTTCTGTTTTGCTTTTGAGACAAGATCTCACTATGTTGCCCAGGCTGCTCTCAAACTCCTGAGCTCAAGAGATCCTCTTGCCTCAGCCTCCCAAGTACCTGGGATTATAGGCATGTGCCACCACACCTGGCTTGAAGTACTATTTCTTATTGAGGTTTAATCTCTATTTCCCCTAGCCCTGTCCTTCCACTAATCAAGGTGGGCATAACAATAAAGTAAAAATATTAACATTTGAATGTCACTTTCCAGGTGAAGAGTGTTTGCACATCATTTAATTCTCATTTCACCCTTGTGAAACATGCACAAGTCTTTACAGCTGTCATTCTAGAGTTTAGGTGAGTAACACAATTACAAAGTGAAAGAGCTGGAAAATACTACAAATCCCTTAGTCTTTGCCCAAGGAAGCATCAAATATGTACGTTTGTTCACCTGTCTTTTATAGTCAATGTGTTCACCATTTCAGCCTAAAAATAATAGTCCATCCCTTTAGCCAGTTTTCATGTCTACACAAGCTCTTTCAATAGGCTCTCAGACAATAATTCCTCCAGAAAACCAGTCTAAGGGTGAGAACCCCAACTCTAGCCTCCTCTTGTCTTGCTGTCCTCTTTCTTTTTGCTTTAAATTCAATAAAAGTCACACTGAGCAAATCACCTCATCAGGTTACATTTGCCCACATACCCTAGGCATAAAAGCTTTCTGGGAGTGTTGCTTGTATTAGGTTTACTGTGAATGATTCCCAACACACTGAGGCCCTTGGTAAATATTCTGGAATCTGGACAGAAGCCATACAACAGGCAAGTGGCTCTGCCATAGCAGGCATGTCCTGTGGCACAGAGGGCAGCGTGCCTCTTGACAGGAGCTTCCTCAGTGTTTCTCACGTGTTTGTCCAATTCAGCTAAGTTCAAATCACAAGTGCAGGCTCTGGTGCCAGTCTGTGTCACGTGCTGAAGCCTCTGTCTTTCCAGGATGATCACATGAGAAGGTTTGCTTTGTGTGCTTGCAGCTGTTTTCCTGTCTTTGCCAAGCCCAGGCTGGGACCACAGGCAGTGAAGAGAAAATGTTTTTTGCCATAGCATTTGAGTAGATCTTCGGCAGAGGGGAATTACTAAACCCATGGATACAGTGTAATTACCCACAGTTCTAACAGAATGGTATGGAAAGCCCAAATCCTTTGTGGAATGAGACAGGTATGAATAAATAAATGTGGTATTACCTGCCTATTACCTACCTGTTTCACAGATATAAGGAATGTGGGCTGCCTCACAGAAGATAGTGAGGTGGATTTATCAACAGGAGTGAGTCCTGCAACCATAGTTGCAGGACTTTGGAGGCACAGAGGGGAGGTTGCCTGAAAGGTGCTATCAGGATTCCACCTGGCACAAATTTGATTGACAGCTCCTCGGGGCAGAGTTGTCCCTAACAACTCACCCTGGTACCTACCTTAAATCCCTGCAGATAGAATCACTCTTTCAGATCAAGACATTTTCTCCAGGAAGCCTGTTAATGTACCACTTTGCTTCTTGGGAGCCAGGGCAGGACAGTATGCAGGCTTGGGAACGGAGCTTCTTTCAGGTGAACTTTTCAGCTCTGGGGTCTTGTTGGATTTAAGTGAAGACTGACATCAACATGACCTACATCAGTGGTTCTTAAACTTTGTTGCACATAAAGAATCACCCGGGGAGTTTTAAGAGTCCTCATGCTCCGGCCATACCCTCAAGGCCATTAAATCAGAACCTCTGGGGATGGATCAAGACATCAGTATTTTTGTTTGTTTGTTTCTTGAGATGGAGTCTCACTCTGTCACCCAGGCTTGAGTACAGTGGCACAATCTCGGCTCACTGCAACCTCCACCCCCCAGGTTCAAGCGATTCTCTGGCCTCAGCTTCTCAAGTAGCTGAGATTACAGGCACCCACCACACCACCTGGCTAAGTTTTGTATTTTTAGTAGAGACAGCATTTTGCCATGTTGGCCAGGCTGGTCTCGAACTCCTGACCTCAGTTGATCCACCTGTCTCAGCCTCCCAAAGTGCTGGGATTATAGGCGTGAGCCACCTCGCCCAGCCAAGACATCAGTACTTTTTAAGTCCCTTCCCCCAAGGTGGTTCCTAAGTGCAAAGCAGCTCCACAGCTGGTGACTTACAACATTTAAAAATGTAATTGTTGGGCAGCCCCCTGGCACCAAGCAGCCTGAAAGTGCCCCAGCCCAGAAGCTAAAAAGGTAATTGTATTGTTTTAAGAACAGACTAGCAGTTTCTAGAGGCTGGGTTAAGGAGAGTGGGTCCACTAGGGCAATAAAGTGTGGGATTTGGAAACAGCCATGAACTCGTGTGAACTGTGGCAGCCTCGGTCTACAAAAGCCTCTCTGGGCTATTTTAAGGAAGTGAAAGAGAACTGAAGGGTGTCCTGTTGTAACACAACTCTTCTGGGCCCCAGCCCTCCCCCGCTGGCTGTGCTTTGGTCTGCTGCTGGCTAGGTTCCCGCAGTGACCACACGTCTCATATGTGCCAGGGTGGCTTAGGTTCTGTTCACCTGTAAAAGTCTCCTGGGCCCACTGGTCATTTCAGACCTCGAGGGTAAATATGGTTTGAAAAAGTTGTATCCTGTGGAGTATGTTGACTCTCTACCCTGTAGAGAAGTAAAGGCCAGGGCTGTGGTGACTCCTGCCAGAGCTGGGGACACTATGCCAGAGTCCCTGGTGTCGCTGCCATCTGAGGCCTACAGGGATTTTAAACAGCTTAACAGAGAAGCCAGTCCTTGGAGGCCCAGGCAGGGCCACAACCAAGCAGTACAACCAAAACAGATTCAGGCCACACACTGGAGGTAGGGGTTGGACCAGGTCTCCAGAGTTCAGTCCTCCCCAGTTCGAGAACCCATTCCTGAGGTCAGACATTGCCAACGCTTTTCTTGGACCTCAGGTCTCAGCCCTTGGTGCTGGGCACAGGAAAAAGCTTCTTGACCTCGGCTCTTCACAGGACAGAACTTTTGTTTGGTGCCAACAACTAGAGGGACATCCGCCCCAGGTCGCGAGTGGAGCGCGGCGGGACCTGGGGTGACTCAAGGCTTTCCGACCTGCTTAGGGAGGGTGGCTCAGAGACCATCTCAATTTTGCTGGGATCGCACGCGGGCTGAGGAAGTCGGGATGCTCCGAAGGCTTGCTGCTCTGGGTGTGCTTCTAACAGGGTTTTCTATGCTTTCTTCGCACACAAGTTTCCTTCTTCCTCGCTTTCATTCCCTGCGACCGGGGAACGCCGCTGAAAAGCCAGAGAAGTCCAGAAGCCTGGGAGCCGGAGCGCTGGGGACCGAGCCGTGCCTCCGGGCCACCAGAGCTGTGCTGTGGGAGGAGGCGCAGAGAGAGGGGCAGGGCGGGGCGGGGCGGGACGGAGCGGAGCGGGCTGCCGCGAGGGGGCGCGGTCCGCCGAGAGAGGCGGGGCTGGAGCCGGGACGCGCGGCCCAGGGGTGGGGACGAGGCAGGTTCGAAGGGGCGGGGCTGAGCAGGCCGGTCCCCCGCCCGGGAACAGGAACCCCGGCGGACTGGGCCCGGCGGGCCGCCTCGGTGCCCGAAAGGGAGCGGGTGCCCGAGGGGTGGCCCCCGTGGCAGGTCCAGGGGTGGGGGCGCGGCGCTCCGGGAGGAGCCTCCCGCGGGTCCCGCCCCGTCACGTGGGCGCCGGCTCCGGCCGCTGCGGTCGGTCCGCTGGTTGGTCGGCTGGCTGGCCGCGCGCTAGGTCCCGCAGTTGGTCGGTGGGCCTGTCGGGGGGCCAGTGGCCTGTTGCTCGCTGCCGGGCTCTCATGTTTGAAGGTGGGAGGGACACGGGAGCGGCCCGCACACCTGAGCCGCCTGGAGAGGAGCCGTGGCCCCGCATCCAGGTCAGTGGGCTGTCCCCACACCACGGGCTCGCCGAGCGGTCGGGTTTGGGATCCCCGCTGGGGGCATTGCCTGGGGAATAGAGCGCCCCAGAGCCACGAACCACGAGTCAGTGTCTCCGTGAACCCCGGAGCGTGTCGCAGGCTCGAGGACGGGGACCCTTCGCCAACTCCCCTGGCCAGAAGCCTGGGAGGAGGGCAGAACTCCTGTGGGTTGGCTGCGAAACTCCACCCCACCCTGCCTGGGATCCGCGGACGGTCCGCACTCCTGCAGGTGCCAGCGTGGCCCTGGAGATGCGCAGGGAGGTGGGGTCCCTGAGTTCTGTGCGGCGCGTCCCAGCCCTGCTCAGCCCCGGGAGCGACAGCGTGGACTAGGGAGCCTAAGGTGGTTGCAGAAGCTTTAGGTCTGTCAGCCTAGGAAACTGTTGGACATAGCGTGTGTCTGGATGCAGCACCTCAGCTAAAGCCAGTTCTACGGTGTAATTGCAAAAATGCAGCAAGCTTTTCAAAATCTAAAGCCACTGCCTCCCAGTAGACTGCAGGATGGGGACGGTCCTATTTAAAAGTGGGCTCCTCTTCACCTCCTCACATCAGACTCCAGACCCGCAGTTTTTCCTCGGAGGAAAATAAGATTATATAACTAGAAACCAGAGCTTTCAGTGTTTGGGTAGAATTAAGACAGGCATTCTTGCCAGTGTTTAATCTTCTTAAAAAACGAATCTAATTATATTTTTACTTTTAGAGCAGCCGGATATCTGGTATAGCTCCGTCTCCCTTTTCTATATTTTGGTCTACTTCCTGCCTTTCTCTTCATTTCTCTCCTTTCTCAACCCCCTCCTTAATTGATTATAATATAAATCTGAAGTGCCTTCAAATTTTATAGTGTATTATGTGAAATGGTCAACTACAGAAAAGTAGTTGACTTTAGACATAATTCATCTTCATCGTATTCATTCTTTGATTATTATAGGTGTATGAAAAACACTGAATGTTATCTACTTTAGAAATTATTTCTCTTTTGGCCTTGAGAGGCATCCCGTTTACCCTCTGCTTAAACTCATATCTAAATAACTTTGAAGTGGGAGATGGGGAAGATTGATGAGGTTTTCACTGATTGCATTTATCCATGTTTTATTGAACATATATCAATTATTAGTGATACAACTTTAAGATTTGGTGATGTGACAGTTGTTAGCTTATTGCTACTGGAGAGACAAGCTGCTTACCATGCTGCCTTCTTTACTGGGTAGCTAAGGGAGATGCGCTTTGACTTTAAGACTAAGTTGAACGATATCAATGACAAGGCTATAGGAACAAAGTTGTGGGAATTCCCGTCTTTCATCTGAGCAGGGAACTCTCGGATAATTTTAAGAAAGGGTGATGTGATGGACCTCAAAGGATTCCTTCTGGGTTTTCGAGGCAGGGAAGGGTAGAGTATGGCCTGGGCTGTGGCAGCTGTGTGGGCAGGCAGGCATGGATTTACCATGAGAAGTGGTCAGTGGTCCAGCTTGGCTCTTATGTCGAGTGCTAGACAGTAAAGCTGGTGACAAGGCTGGGAAATGGTCCCAGCTGTCCAGTGCAGAAGTCTGCACTTGGTCTGAAGGCACAGCAGGGGCCTGACTGATGATTCTGTGAATTTCTCAAAGTCAAAGACCTTAGTCCTTGACCCACCCAATTCCTAGCCTGATACAGAGAAAATTCAGTCAATATTTGTGGAGTAAACGGTCTGACAACACTGTAGAGCAGAGCTTCTTAAACTTCAACAAGTTTCAGAATCTTGCGGAAACCTTGTTCAAATGCAAATTATGATTCAGTAGGTCAGCTTCGGGACCAGATATTTTTGGTTTCTAACAGATTCCCAGGAGCATGCTGATCATTTCCCTATGTATAGCAAGATTTAGATAAGAAGTTTGCAAACCTGGCTATTCTTCATGATCGCCTGGGGAGTTTTGTAAAATGTTCAGATTAAATAGTCAGGGATGTTTTTATCAGGTTCCCTTAGGTGATTCTGTTGACAAACCCAAAGGCAGTTGCTGCAATGGCAGAGTTCTGGCAGTGTTGTGGGAAGCAAAGTCCAAGGGAAAAAGTCAGTGGGGGCGGTGAGGCTGGATGGGAAACTGGGAGGCTGATTCAGGGTAGAAGGGATGAGGCCTTATTTTGGGCCTGAGAGAGTGGTGAGGAGGGGATAGGTAGGGAAACTTCGGAGAGACAGAATCTGTAGGACAGAGGACCAGGGAATGGGAGGTGTCAGTCTCCAGACTGATAGATGGAATGAGAAGTGAGGGGAGAGAAACAATTCTGGGAAGATTCAGCTTTGAGCCTGAGGAATGGTATGGCCTTTAGACTGTAATGTTTAAAGTTTAGAAAAGTTTAGAAGTGGTTTTTGACATGGCCATCTTTTTTTTTTTTTTTTCCTGAAATGCAAATCTGCTCATGATGCTGTCGTGTTTGAAATCCTCTGGTGGATCTCCTAATGCAAAATATAAGAAGGAAGTGCTAATATAAACGCAACTGACAAGGTATTTAAACATTTATTCCATTCCATAGCCTGTTCATCCCCATTCAAGATGTGACACGCAGTCACCCCTTGATGTGGGCACAACTAGGCCGAAACTTTTGGCAGCTTTGGGTATTCCTGAGTCACTATGTTTTCTGCTTCCTTCTTCCTCAGAGGAGCTCCACTTCCCTTGGATTTTATGTTTCTTAGCATCATTCTTTGGTTCCAATGCTTGATGGCACCTATGTGTCTCTGTCTTCATGTACTCTATATGTAGTTCTAGGAAAGGTGGGCTTTATCTTTTATATACCCTTAAAGCCAAGTCTTGTTTGACTTTGTGGATCTTCACAAGCTTCATTCTTTTCTCTCACACATCTGGTAAATAATCTCCTAGGATAGGAGGACAATCTGTTTAGCTTTAGGCCCAGATCTCTTTAGCACCTTGAGTTCCAGGGGACTGCTGACTCTGAGCTTTGTCTTCAGCAAATGTATGATTTCTGTTCGCGTTAAGGTTCTTGGCTTGGTGATCCTTGGTAATTCTTACTTTCATTTCCTCTGTCTGTCATGTTCATGCATACACAGCATTCATTGTGCATGATGCTTTTAATCACCCTGCCCTACGTTGTATAGTAACCATGACCCCTAACACACTTGTAGGTAGGTGGGAGGCCTAGACACAGAAGGAATAGGGCTGTCTCTCTGATAGGATAAAATATACCATCCTTGTACGGCGTTCAAAGCTCTGCAGTGGTGGGCCCTACTTTAGCTATCCAGCTGCATCGCCACTGTTCCCCAAACTGAGAAGCGGAATAATTTTCTATTCTTTTGTGCTTCTCTGCCTTTGCATACACTATTTCATCTTCCTGGAAAGACCTTTTGTCTCTGTTCTGCAAGATGGATAAACTGTTATTAATCCTCAGGATGTAGATCAAATTCTTGAAACCCCATTGCCCCTAAGTCATTTTTGCTCTTCTGTTATGTACATATCACATCAAATACAGATCTGCTATGCTATTTCATCACTTTGTGTGTATGTCTCTATCCATACCCCTCCTAACTCTAAGCTGCTTTAGGGCTGTATCAGCCCTTGTGTGTGGCCCCACACTTAGCAGATGTTCAGGAAGAGTATGTGGTAGACATGGGCCTTGAGCTGGCTGGCTTTGCATTGTTTATTTCAGTAAAGAGGGAAAGAGGCTGGTTATTTTGTGTGGTAGATAAGAGGAGAAATAGGAGTGGAAGCTGAAAGACTGGGAGGAAGGACAGGTCCAGTGAAGTGTGGGCCCATATGGCTAGAGTCATGAAGTTGGGTGGACACTGGGAGAGGTGAGGCTGAAGTCTCAGGCTGGGAAGAGATCATGGAAGTCTCTGAAAGTTGGAGCTAAATAATTTAAATTTTATTCTGATGATGTTGAAGGTTCCATACTCAAGTGTGGAAAAGACATAGTAAAACTATTTGTTCAGGATGATTCTGGCTGGGAAGGGCAGGTTGGAGGGACAGGGAGGAACTTCTTATGAACACAGGCTGTTAGAATAACCCATTGACGTAGCTTAGGACCTAAATCAAAGCAATGGCAATAGGAATAGAGATAAGGGAGCAGAGGCAAGTGAGCATGCCAAGAAATCCAGCAGGATTTGGTGGCTGATTGGATTTGAGGGAGAGAGAAAAGAGTCAAATTGGTTACTGACATTGTGTGTTAGTTTGCTGGGAGAAGAATGAGGCAATTGTTAATAGCATGAAAGCATGGAGGAACTTCATGGAAGGGGGAAGGGAACTGAGAGTCGTTGATTCTTTTGGAATCAGAAGGGAGCCTTGGTTAGTTTCTTGATTGCCCATTATATGTTTACCCATGAGAGGATGGTGAAGCCCAGAGAAACCTACCCAAGATCATTTAGCTCTTGGTGGTAGAACCCACGCCTCCTGCCTTATGGCCTAGGCTTCTATCTTCTGTAGCACATGAGTTTAGCCAGAGGATAACTGCCAGAAGGTCCAGATGGAGATTGCATTAGGAAGTGAAAAATGGGAATGAGACCAGGTTTAGGGTGAATTCAGCCTGCAAAACAGCTAAGACTGGAGTCTTATAGGTCTAGCACCCAGATGGAACTGTCTGCTGGTTGCCAGTGCTATAGGGGCCCAAAGGCTCACGAGGCCTCCTTTTTGCTCTGTAGCCTAGCTGTATGTGGGGCTGATGGGAGGTAGGAAGTACTTTTAGGGTATCAGCACTGTTATAATTATTACGTTCAATGTGGGCACATGTGTATTAATTTTCTTCTGTGAATGTAACCACCCATCAATGTATCAATTCCATGGAAAGTTATATTCCAAGGCCCAAACACCTCCCCTACTCAAACTTTAGGGACACATCAGTTGCCTGTTACAGTGTGGAGTGGGGTTGGGGGTGTAGGGAACAGCTAGCTAGGGAAGGCAACCAGCCATAAGGACCTCCTCCAAGCAGGAGCGGGTGTAGAGCCAGGATCACAATTCAGATGGCCCAATGAGGGATACAGCTATCAGATGAGGAGTGAGGATCTTATCTAGAATCTGCACTGCTGTCAGGAGATTCAGTGGCCCTGAGGCTGGAGTTCCTCAATCCTCCTCACCCCGCCCTTCCACACTTCACTGCCCAGCCAGGCTCCTCAGCCTCCAGCCTCCCAAGATGGAGTCTTGTCTTGCCATGTACCCTGACATAGCAGTCACTTCTATTTCTATGGAAGAGCTGGGTTAGTGAATGTGAAACATTTGGATTATTGTCTGAGATGTGGTACTTGCCAAATAACATATACATAAAGAATACTAGGAGTCAACTTTGAGGGAAAACTTGTCAAGACTCCCTTTCTCTTTTGAGCTTTGTAGTGGAGTCTTGCTAGTTTATACCTCACCTTGTTCTGAAGGTTTTTTGTTTTTGTTTTTCATATTAAGACCAAAATGTGTGCACAAGCCTGCTCACCCATGGTAAAGTGTCAGGGACAGCCAGAAATTGCACAGATTACAGACTTAGATTTACGTTTTTCATTTCTTAGGAAGTAGGTGGGTGGAGGATCTACTAATGCATCTCTAGGAAGGCATTTGTGTGCTCAAGGGAAGCTGTGGGGACTAGATCCCACATTGCCTCTTCCCTGGCCTAAGGCCATGTTAGTGTTCCCAGGTGGCTCTGCTCTGAGTATATCTCTTTCCTCCTGGGAATGAGGACAGGCATAGGGAAGGAGGTGATCCAGATTTCAGGATTTCTGTGCCTGCTTAGGGATGCCAATGAGGGCTATTTAGTGGGGATATTCTTGCCCCTGCTCTCCAGGGTAAAGCTACGCTTCCACAGTGACTTATGTGCATGGTTGAAATTCAGCCACCACATGCAGTTGGGCCTCTCACTCTGACCTGGAGGGCCACTCCTGTGACTGCACAGGGTATCCCAAGAGGTCTTCTTAGTAAACTTCTCCAAGTTTCTTCTGGCAGAAAGGTCCAGAGAACTCTGCCAAAAGGAACTACTTGGTTGACAGCTGTGTGCATGTGTGTGTGTCTGTGAGTGTGTATGTGAGAGACAGAGTTGTGGAGGAACCGAGAGGTTTGTTACAGGGACAAGGGGGACAGAGAGAGGGTAGAGCCACAGTTCAAGCTTAGGAAGACCAAAAATGGGTAACCTCTTTTTTGCCTGCTCAGACAAGAAAGCCTCTCTATTCAGGAGCAACAGTTTCCTTCTCCCAGCACGCAAGTCTGTATTCCCTCCTAATCAAAGACGTTTTTGCACGAATAGCTAGCTCAATGCTAGACTGCTTCATGGAGGCAGTGGACGTGTAGACTGGCCCCACAGAAAGTTTCTTCCACAGGAAAGGATAGAACAGAACTTCCAACCTTGGTGGATTTGACAAATGGCTTGTTTCATGAGGTGAGGGTAGTGCCATTCTCATTTTATGGGAAACAGGTGCCAGAGAAGTAAAGATACTTTTGAAGGTTCCAGAGTATTCCATGTAATTTATTGTCCAAACTGAACACTTTTGAAAGTGAAAGGAGGCACATAAATGCTAAACTGGGTGGGGCCTGGGGATGATCAGGATCAGGCACATTGGGATATGTGGTTTCAAATTCAATGTTCAAAACTCCAAATTCTATGAGCAACGCAGGCAGGAAAGGGAAGGGATGGGGTGGGAGAGTGGATTGGCCTAAGAGGGTGGAAATCGATTTGGGGTAGGAATGGCAGATTCTTCTAATGCAACATTTCACCAAGGCAAAGGAATAGTTCTTGACTCCAACACGTGACCTTGACTGGATGTCATGAAAAAGTTTTATTACATAAGCTCTTCCTGCAACCAACCAGCCAAGACATCTGGTTCTTGGATGCATGTGCTCACCTGGTAACAACAACAGCCTTGTGTGTCTGTCTGGGCTTTCACTATGCCAGCTCACTGGTGCAACACAATGTCCTGGGCAGGGATTATTGTCCTGCTTCTGGAGATGAGGAAACTGACTCCTCTTGCCTGCCCCACCCCCTCATTCTATCATGGCAGGCAGCAGGTTTTCCTCCAGCATGAGGACTTGGCCGGCCTAATTCCTGAGTATCCTGGTAGCTCTAGAGTGGAGAGTTTGAATCAATCAGTCCTCAATTAAAATTTCAGCTCTACACAAATTTGCTGTTGCTCCTTTGAGCAAGTTTCCTTACCTCTTTGAGCTTTATATTCCTCATCTGTTTAATGGAACAACAATAGGCCAAATCATTTGTTGGCTGTGAAAACAAAATGAGATGAAATATTGACTTCAGTGCTTGGCACATCACAGGTAGTCAGTAAATGCTATTATTCCCTTCTCAGGAAGCCTGAAAGAAATGGTTTGTCAAGAGATATTTAGATCATCCAGAGGACTTATCCTGAAATTTCAGGTGGGAAGTTGCATGCTCTGGGCTTCCAGATATGACACAGAAACGGCAGCCGTGGTAGAGGTGAGCAGAAAGTCCAGGAGGCAGAAGTACATGACAAGGTAGGGAATAGCCTGGATTCAGGTGGCTGTTCACCCATATAACAGGACGAAAGCAGCAATCAGAGAGAACACAGAACTCAAACCAGCTGGACGAGATGTGGCAGGGGTAAGTGCAAAGTCCTGCCCTTAGGCCCTGAAAGTCAATTCTGTGAGTGTCCTACCCGTCTGTGTGGAAAAGCCCAATACATTAGCTTAGCCTGGCTACCTTAATTGAAGTCCTGGGTTTAGATCTTGGTGAAGGATCTTTTCCTTGCATTGGCTGAGACTGGCCACACCTGGAGGTGATGCTCTGACTTCCACACTTTAGAGGAGAGACCTCAAATACTGCAAAGCCAAGTATCCCTGTCTTATAAGCTTTGTAGGGGCCCAAGGACACTCAGGAAGATAAAAGGGAAAGACTGCTATTTTCAGGTGGGCAAGGGGACCAGCATGTTCTGTGTTGCTCAGAGGGCAGAGCTGAAGGTCTATGGTAGTGATGGCAAAGAAAACTGAAGACGGGGCAGATTCTACTTTGACATAACGTAAGAAATTTTAAAGAACTCAAGCTGGTCTCTAGGGCCAAACAGCTGTTTTAGAGCCGATATTGGTGTCTACCTGCAAAGGGTATTGTCCAAGCAGTACTGACTAGGGAGGAGTTTATGAAATAACAGGGAGGAAGGCATACTGAAAGGTTATAAGTCTAACTAAAGTGCTGTAGGATTTTGGCAAAGGGAAGACTGTGGATCAACCAACTGGGGTGGAATCCTGGGGAGCCGGGAAGAAAAAGCTCTGTAGGGATCCCTGGTTGTCAAGTGAGTAAAAGGCATAGAAGCCCAACTGAGCAAAGTGGGATCAAGAAATAATAAGGAATCCAGTTTAGCTAGACTCTTCCCATTGTTAAAAGTCAAAGAAAGAAGTTGGGACTCCAAGGGAGAAAGGAACTTGAATGCTGAACTAAGAGGCTAGACTTTATCCTGTCGGTAGTGGGGAATAATTGGTGGCTTCTGAGCAGAAATGACTTGCAGCAGAATGTAGGCTGGAGTGAGGGTGGGAGGCTGAGGAAGGAGCAGCCTTAAAGCTGTGCAGAAGCTTCTGTATCCCAAGTCACAAGCTGACCATCTCACTTAGTGACCAGGGCTGGGAGAGGGGAAAGGCTCAGGGCAAATGTCTGTGGGCTGAAAATGAGACTATGATCCCAAAGAAGAGACTGGACTATGTATATTCTTTGCTGATGCCTGCCTTGGCCCAACCACCTGACTGTGGCCTGAAAGCTGTTTTAGACTCATTTGCCACTCCTTGAAGATTTTGAGAACACACTATCCTGAGACCCGGAGAACCAGGGCGTGTGATGTGAGACAGCTGGGTTCACAGCATCCTAGAGGGCATAGCAGTTATAGAAGGGAGTGATCCATGAGGACACTGGTCACAAGAATGTCCTCCTGGATCACTCCCTTCTATATCTACCATACCTTGCGAAGTCTGGCTGTCTGCAGCTTGGGCCACAGAGCGAGCGAGGTTCCATCCCCGGGAGGAGGCAAGGAAAAGATGTGGGCGCCCGGGCCTCATTCAAGTAGGCTGAGGTTTTGGGTGGGGTGTGGTGTATGGGAGGAATGAGTGCTGTGGTTAGGCAATGTGGATGCCTGAGCGGCATGATATCTTGGTCTGAGTGGCAGGGAAAGAGTATGGCAAGAGTGGTAGGAAGAGTGGCCATGGAACCCCAAGGTCAGAACTGGCCCACTGGATCTGGGGAAACTCCTACCCATTAGCAGCAGAGGTAAAATATAATTCTTATGTAGAATCAGTAGGCTTATGACATTATTTCTTATTTCAGCCTCTAAATAATTTTGAACCATCCTCTATGCTGAGAATGGTGATGATGGTACCACAAGATGATAGACATCTCCCCTGCCTGAATGGAACTTAAGAAATGTTCTCCCTGGCCAGGCATGGTGGCTCACGCCTGTAATCCCAGCACTTTGGGAGCCTGAGGCAGATGGATCACGAGGTCAGGAGTTCAAGACCATCCTGGCCAACATGGTGAAACTCCACCTCTACTAAAACTGCAAAAATTAGTTGGGCGTGGTGGCAGGCACCTGTAATCTCAGCTACTCAGGAGGCTGAGGCAGGAGAATTGCTTATATCTGGGAAGTGGAGGTTGCAGTGAGTTGAGATTACGCCACTGCACTCCAGCCTGGGCTCCAGAGCAAGACTCCATTTCAAAAATAAATAAATAGATAAATGTATCCCCTTACTCAAACCGATAGTAGTAACTGCTGAGAAAATACAATTAATATTCAGAGAAAGATGTTGGGGGACCTGGTTGCTGAGGAGGTAGTATTTGAGGTGTGTCCTGAAGGAAAGACAGGGACTGGAAACACCCTTTTCTATGGGGCTGAAGGGAATTGCTAGCAGAGGGAACAGCAGCACAGAAAGGAAGGCATGAGTAATGTCAATTAAGGGACACCTGTGAAAAGCAGCTGGAGGTGTGGTTTGGCTAGAACTGAGGAGTAAATGAGGTTACATAGGGCACCGGGGATTGGAAATTACTGTCTATGAAGTACCCATTATGCATCAGGCATTGAGCACAGAGTCTGTGCTCACTTAAATTTCAAAGCAGCCTTTCAGGGCTTTAACTGAAGAGGAAATGGGCTCCGATAAGATGCCTGATCGTCCCAAGTTTCCCTAGCTGGTGAGTGGCCGAAATAAGATTGATGCCCAGTCTGCCTGATTCTAAACTCTGTTCTTTCCATTCAATCTTGCCACCATGTTTAGAATCCAGATTATACAGTCTCAAATTTACAGTGAAGACCTGCTCTTACCATCTTGGGGCAGGAAGATGGTCAGATGGCACAGGGCAAACCACATTAACCTTTAAGAGGCAGTTGGTGGACATGGCCAGATTGTCACAAAGCATATCTCAGTTCTAATACATATATATGTATACATACACATGTATATAGGAAGTTAATCACTAACTTCCTAAATACAGTTTGCACATTACAATAGAAATGGTTACTCCCAGACTGCTACAGGCAATTTCTGAATTGCTGGCTGAATTCCAATATTTTCTCAACCCTTCAATAAAGTATATTAGAATGGAGCAAGATAAGCCTGAATCCTCTCTAATTTATACAAAAAGCTTCTACCATTAGTAACAAGTTACCTACAACCAACCTTACCTGTTATAGGATACCAAGGTATCAGCCCTGAGAGACGTTTACCAAGAGTGGTAACTCCAAGTGGGTTGGAAGGGTGGGATGAAAGTAAGAGTCAGAGACATGTGGGCAGTAACCCAGGTGGGGCTGTGGGGGTGGAGAGGAGGGGCTGAGTTCAGTAAGTGTTTGCTGAGAGCCTGTCCACACGGGTGTAGAGTGGGCACTGGGATGCCTGCATGAAAGGAGAGCATTGTTTTCATAGATAGCATGTTCAAGATCTGAGCAGGTGGGTGTTGGTGGGGGCTGCCTGCTTAAGTTGGGGTTTGTTCTTATGTGTGTATCCAGTAGAGTCAGCCAGTCTTTATTGCTGAGCAAGTCTGCCCAGGGCCCAATTCTCTGTCCAATTTGGCCTTCCTCCTGGAGCCCAGAACTCAGATCTGGCCCTGGTGGCCACATTTTGCTTCTGTCCTCAGGGTGAACCCAGGGTCCTTCAGACTTCCTAATGGGAAGCTTTTCTTCATGCCTTCCTTTGTGCACTGCTGTTCCCTCTGCCAGCAATTCCCTTCAGCCCCATAGAAAAGGGTGTTCCCTGTCCCTGTCTTTCCTTCAGGATACACCTCAAACACCACCTCCTCAGCAAGCCAGGTCCTCCAGCATCTTTCTCTGAATATTAATTGTATTTTCTCAGCAGTTCTACTATCAGAGAGAAAAGTTGAGAAGACCACCTGGGGAGGCAGTAGTAACCACTGATAAGATAGAGGAAATATTCAGAGGAAGAAGTTAGGGAAGCATCTGGGCTGCAGTGACTCAGGATCTCATGTCAACAGGAGACTTCATGTGGGAGGAAGCTCTACCTCCTTGTCCTGCCACTTAAGAAGGAGCACTGAGAACCTGTTAAAGGCTGTTCAATGGTCACAAATCCAGTCCTCAAATGTTATGGTTTATATTTAAATGAGAATTTTAAATAAGGCAAGTGACAGCTGAATGGGAAATGGAGTTAATGTCGCTGTTACACATCGTATATGGAAACCTTCCCTCAGTCACGCCTGGAGTGATTGTCTTTCTGGCTATCGGTGTCCCCTAGTAGTGTGGTGTCTACTGAGAATAACCTGGAGGCCTTTTTTGGACACCAGTACAGCTCAGCCATCTTCTCTCAAGGCCATCTCTAGAGTTACTATGGGCTCTCTTGATGCCAGTAGATGGGGCCAGGGACCTACTGCTCCAAGGCTGAAGCCAGCCAGCCATGAATGTGGTCAGGACTTGGCCCTTCCCCTCCCTAACCCCACAGAGCCTAGTTCAGCTTTAGCCTCCATGTTTGGGGCCTCCCAAATCCATTTCCCCAGTGGCACCTTCTCTGTCAGGTGCCTGCCCCTGGGATGGCCCCTGAGCCTCATAACTCGGCCTGTTCACTGTCCCTCAGCAGGGTCACCTTGAGACCCTAGTAGAATGGCTGAGGAAGGCACCAAGGGGCTTTAAGAATGGGTGTGTGATCCCTAGGAAACCTTCGGCTTTAGAAGGCCCTGTGGCCCTGGCCTTGATCTCTTTTTGTCAGGTACTGCTAGAGGGATGCAGAAAACCTGGAGCATGTGTGCTGTTTGAGCTTCTGTACCCCAAGGTCTGCCTATTTGGGGGCTACCTGCAAGAGGGACTTCTCAAAGGGACTCAACATTGTGGCTGGTTCCCCCACAAATCCCAATATTTAGGCCCTGATGAAGGGTCTTGGCCAATTCCATCTTCTGGAATAGTGCAGTTGGGAACATGTTCTCTGATGAGGAGAGGCAGAGTGTTACATACTTACTGGGCCAGGCACCGAGGTGGGTAGTTTATTCTGTCCTCTTTTTTAACCCTCTGACTAGCCCTGTGTGAGGCAGGTATTTTATCCATTACATAGTAACCCGAGAGGTTAATGTACATATTACCTAAGGTAAAAAACTAATCCAGCTCATAAGTAGTAGAGCAAGGATTTAAACCCAAGTCTGTTTGACTCTGCTATGGTCTGAATGTTTATGTCTTCTAAAAATTCATATATTGAAATTATAATCCCCAAAGTTGATGGTATGAGGAGGTGGGGCCTCTCATGAGTGGAGCCCTCATGCTTGAGATTGGTTCTCTTATAAAGAGAACCTAGCTAGTTTCTTCCACCATGTGAGGACACAGCTGGAAGGCACCATCTGTGAACCAGGAAACAGTCCTGTTCCAGATGCTGACTCTGCTGGTGCCTTGCCTCTGGGCTTCCTAGCCTCCATAGCTATGAGAAATACATTTCCATTGTTTGTGAGCTACCTACCCAATTTATGGTAATTTTGTTATAGCAGCCTGGACAGACTAAGACAAAACTTGGGCTCTTTCTGCTGCATCCTGCTCCTCTCCTTCTTCAAGGGGAAGAAACCCCCACTCACTGGGCAAGAAAGGAGCCTCAGAAGGCTTGGGGCTGGTGGGTATGAGGGTATCTGGCATCTATACTGTCTCTTCTGTGGCACTTTTGAGTCACATAGCCCTCTGTACTTTTCACCTTTTCCTTTGACTCTGAGGAACTGTTCGGGTATCTTCTGTAGGGGAATAAAGACCCCTGCTTTATGGAAAGGAAGAGATAAGAAAGATGGGAGAGAGGTCCCAGGAGACTGTTAGACCTTCCCACTCCCCTGGGGTCCAGCTAATAAACTTCCAGGAACAAGACCACTTGGGCCTGCAGGGAAGGGGCTACATAGTGCAGTGTAATTCTCCAGCAGACATGTTTTTGACCTGCAGGAGCACATGTGCAAGTGGGGGATTCCTAGATCACTTTTCTTGGGAAAGCCCCTAACCCCTTTCTGGCCTCTGAACTCTTAGGGTAGGGAAGTGATCCAAGTGGCAAGTATCTTGTGACTGGCAAGCTGAGGTTAGGGACCAGCCTTTTTCTGGCTTCCCCACATGCTGGAGCTTTTGAACTGAGTTGAAGAGAGCTGGCCCAGGGCTCTTGGCCCTTGAATGCAGCTTGACATCTGGCCAGGCTGCAGGATCTTTGGGTTTCCTGTTTGTAGCATCCTAAAGTCTAGCCTCACTAAATGGTCTTGGTCCAGAGGTATGATTCAACTTAGAGCTGATTTACAAAGAATATAGATAAAAGAGTACTGTGAACTATGTTTACCTCTAAAGTCTGAGGATGTGAAGCAAAGTTTTCCCTGGATTCAGAGGGAAGGTGAAGACCAGTGGGTCAGAATAGAGGCCAGTAGCTCTGGAGAGGAGGCTGCCTTCTTCCCTTAACTTTCCCAGCTGCATGTCAGAATTAGTTTGCTTGGGCTGCTATAACAAAGTACTAGACTGAGGAGCTTACACAACAGAAATTTATTTTCTCCCAATTATGGAGGCCAGAAGTCTAAGATCAGGGTATTGGCAGGGTTAGTTCCTTCTGAGACCTCTCCTTGACTTTTATTTATTTTTAATTTTTTAATTTTTTTGTTTGTTTGTTTTTGAGACATAGTCTCACTCTTTTGCCCATGCTGGAGTGCAGTGACACGATCTTGACTCACAGCCTCCTGGGTTCAAGTGAATTTCCTGCCTCAGCCTCCTAAGTAGCTGGGATTACAGGCATGCACCACCACACTTGTTTAATTTTTTGTGTGTTTTTAGTAGAGATGGGGCTTCCCCATGATGACCAGGCTGGTCTCGAACTCCTGGTCTCAAATAATCCACTCACCTTGGCCTCCCAAAGTGCTGGGATTATAGGTGTGAGCCACCATGCCCAGCCTCTCCTTGACTTTTAGATGGCTGTCTTCTCCCTTTGCCTTCACATTGTCTTTCCTCTGTTACCCATGTGTCCTAATCTCCTCTGCTTTTAAGGACACCACCTATTGGATTAGGGCCCACCCTCATTATCTCATTTTAATGTAATTACCTCTTTAAAGACCTTATTTCCAAATATAGTCACATTCTGAGGTATTGGGGGTTAGGACTTCAACATAAGAATTTTGAGGGTGTGGGTACAATTCAGCTCCTAACAGAGTGTTTCCAAAATCCTTAGTGAACAAGGCTCAGTATCATGGTGAAGGATGGAGAGGATGGTGGACCCAGCTAGCTAGTGGAGGAATCCTGACTGGCCTTGTCCAAAGGCTCAGCTCCAGGCTGAGCTGTTTACTTGAAGTCAGGCTCTCCGGCAGTAGTAGTTTGTGTGCAGTGTCTTCATCTGGCTACCCCAGGTCCCTTGGCACTCCGGTGAAGACAGAGCTGCTGATGCCCTCCAGCCCAGGCCTTCAGGGGAAGCCTCCTTCTCCTCTGATGGAAGCAGGGGCCAGGCTGTTGTTGACAGTACACACAGGCCTGTCTTTAAAGAAGTTCTTTGGTCTTCTACTGGCTTAATTTTTTTTTATTGCAAGAGGAAAAGCATTGCATTGAATCAAAATTAAACTGTTGAACAAACTGTTGAAATGAAGGCTCAAATTACAGAATACGTTTTGATTAATTCAATTAGTGCTTGCCTACAGCCTGCCAAATTCTGGGGCCTATCCCTCAGCAGGTAGCTAGGGAGGCTCGTAGGAGGGAGTTGGCTATAGGAAAAAGTTATGCACGTTCCAGCTAATAGAGAAAACTTACCAATTCATATCTGTTTGTTGTTTTGTTGTTGTTGTTGTTGTTGCTTAGCATTCTAAAATAATGGAATGGGGAGAAATGCCTGGTTTTATCATCTGTTGGGGAAGCTACATCCTTTTATCTCATTGGTCCTTCGCGTATACAGTTGCATCCATCAGTTATGTCTCTTGCTCATGTGAGGCCCAAGCATAAGTTCACCTTATGATAAAGACACTTTCACCTCTGATTATGTGGCTGTAAGAGAGAAGGCCCCTAGCTATGGAGGAAGTTTGATGGAAGAGGCTGTCATGGATAACGCCCAATTCTTTTTCAGAATGCTGGCCAATGTTACATGCCCAGCCTCCTTTCACTTCCACTCAGATACACAAACACTTAACATTTTGTGTCAACAAACATTTACTGAAGGTCCTGTGCCAGGTTCTTTGCTGGACTCTGAGGATAGAAAGGTGAATGGAGTATATTTCTTGCTCCCTAGCAGTTAATCTAGACAGGGAGGCAGACATATTGAGAAATAATATAAGTTATTATCTTTATAAACAATATAGACAACTCTGATGATAAAGGTGCGTACTGGATATGACAGGAGCAGAGCAGAGGTATCCATCGCCTTCAGGGACGAGGGGTAACGGGTTAGGAAAGGCTTTCAGGCCTTAGCATGGGTGGGATTTGAAAGTAGAGATGGAGAAAAGCACCCAAGTAGAGGAAGTACAGAAAATGGGGTATTTCTGTATTTGAGGGTAGGATGTGGTCCAGGGAAGCTGGAACTCAGAGTGGTGAGAAGTATAGCGGGAAATGTTAACTGTGTTAGAAGACCTTGGCAGAGCTGCAAAATACAGCTTCTCCCCAGAAAGCATTGGGGAGCCGAGGAATGTTTGGGAGCAGAGGATCATGTCATGAGCTCAATGGAACATGTCCTGCCAGCACCAGGAAAGAAAGAATGCAGCAGAGTTGGCTAGAGGGAGAAAGCCCAGAGGAAGCCGTTTTGCAGTCTGGCTGAGAGATGGTGGGGTTCTAAGCTGTGGTGAGGTGAGAGGTAAGGAGAGTCTGGTGGAATGTTAGAGCCCATCCGGGGACTTTGAATGGCACTGTAGAAAGACACCAAGTGACTCATCAGGAACTTAGGCTCAAATATCAGTTCTGCTGGAAGGGAAGGTAAAATTCTGTGCCCCCGCCCTGAAAAGCCCATATCCCCAGCTGGTGGTTTGGATTTTTGTGTTAGCCTGTTACTACAAAAAGAATACAAGCATACACAGAAATAGTAAAATGAATCCTCTTACCCATTACTCAACTTAATAGTGTCTTGCCTGTATTAGTTTTTTAGGGGGGCAGTTTTTGAAATGAAGCTTTTTGGAAATATTCAATTTGAGATTGCATTTGAAGCATTTCTCTGAATCTGTCTGTGATCTGGTTGAGGCAAAGAAATGACTTCATGTGCATTTGTTCCTTCCTGGAGACAAACTGTGTGTAGTCATGTGTGTTCTTTGCTATAAGAAGGAAAATGAGAGTAGCTTCTCTTGAAGGGTGAGTTCTGGGGCTGAGGAGGCATGTTGCCAAAAGAGTCCTGTCAGGGGCGTGATGCTCTCTGTCTGCTGTGGGGGCAGGTGCGGTGTGGACAGAGGAGAGAATGGAGGTAAGGACTACCACAGGACAGACACCCTTATCCATTCACTGGGAAGTGCTTGTTGCCCAGAGCTTGATTCACACTGACCAACATGACAAGGCTACTCCGTAAGCCAGACACCAGTTTAATTTACTCTGGCAGGCATTGTGCTGTGGTCACAACACAAATGCCTGCTTTCCTGGACCGCCTTCCTGGCATTACCCCACCTGGGAAAGTGAATTACAGCATCATACGCAGGTTGCTGGGGAGCCACACTCTCAAATAGAAGGCACCGTGTGCATTGTAGGTGCGTCACTACGGGCCCTGATGGGACCTCCTCGCTAGTGATAGTCTCTTTCTGGTGCAGGCCACTTCCTTCACCAAGGTGACTCTAGGGAGAGGGGAGGATGGGCTGAGCTGCACATGCTCAGTTCCTTCTTTCATTCCCACCATCAGATACTGAGCTGTTCCCCAGGGGAGGAAGTCCTGGAAAGAGAAGAAGTCAGTATCCCCCCTTGAGTCTTCCCCATGGCAACAGGAAGCAGAAACTAAATGGAGGTGGGAACCCATGTCTCAGCCAAGATTCATTTGAACAGGCAGGGGTAGGGATAGAGAACTTGCCTGAGCATTGAAAAATTAGTTTTGACGGACAGAGACTGGGGAAGGGCCCTTTAGGTTGAGGAAACAGCATGAAAAAGACACAGTAGCATAAGAATGCACTCTTGCAGCTGGGGTATCAGGAACCCAGGAGCAGGTCTGCTCACTGAGGAAGTGCAGCAAGAGCAGTGGTTAGGAACATAACCTTGGAGCCAGGCTGCCTGAATTCAAATCCTATCTTTACTGCTTCCTGGATGGATGTGTGATTTGACCAAATCACTCAACCTCTCCAAGCTTCAGTTCCCTTTTCTGTAGAATCTGGATAAAAATAGTTATAAATATTGAGATATGAGATAAATAAGAGCACTTAGCTGCAGGATATTTTGGGGTCAGCTCCAGTTTGGATGTCCGCTCATGCGTTTGGACTGCTGTGGGAGAGGCTGGGTGTTACTCAGGAGAGAGGAGGTCCTCCTGTGCCCTGGTTCTGAATACCTGAACACAGGCTGGGCGATAGAAGTGAAAAGGATGAGATGGACAAGAGCATCCCTGCAGGGGGAGACCACAGAGATCCGGTGGCTCACAGGGGAGGGGAGAAGGGTAGGGAAGCATGACAGGTAAATGCAGGCCGCATAGTTCAAGGAGGGACCTGGAGAGTGCTTGTCCCAAATGCCGGAGGAGAAGCCTATCAACACGGATGAGATGCCAAAGAAGGCACTGGGGCAAACGCTGACTGATGGCTGGTCTAAGCACTTTATTAACTCATTTAACCTTCACAACCACCCTTTCAGGTAGGCAGTTTCATTTTTATTCTCACATTAAAGATGAAAAACCTGAGGCACAGAGGTTAAGTGTCTTGCCATTGGACCTATAGTGTCGGAATCAGGGCTCTCACCCAGGCAGTCCAACCCCAGCTGAGCCTTTTAACCCCACCCTAGATGGCCTCTTAAGGAAATGGAAACAGAAGCAGCTGGATGGATGAGAGCATGGCGTCGGTGTTGTACACAGATGAGTGACGTCCCACTACTGTGGGTGTCAGAGAGCACGGGAGGTAGGTAGTGAGGCTCTGAGGCAAAGGAGAAACATGGAATATTAACAGTAGGGTGCAAGGTCAAAGGACGTGTTCTAGGATAGCAGAGGAAGGAGGGCGAGAGTGCAGATTCAATTTAGAGGGGGAATAATTGAGAGGCTGGGTCTCAGTAATGATAGGAGATTAGGGGTCATAGGGAGGAGGGGCAGGTCTTACAAAGCATGTGAAGAGAGGGTAAGAGATGAGAGAAAGGGAATCGAGAGGTTTCGTTTCTCATTAAAGAAAGATGCATGGTAGTTTGCTGAGGGAGTCTGACAGGAAGAAACATGAGAGTAGAGACCTGGGTGCATGAATGTCTGATGGAGCTGTATGTATTGTTTAGCATCCTGGGAGCAGAAGGAAGAAGAGACACGTGAACCTGGTTCCCCAGGCAGAGGGAGGGTGAGGGTAAGCTGTGAGAAGAGAGACAGAATGAGCTGAGGAGCAGGTTATGTGAGCTAGGAGGTGACTGGAGAGAGGTGAGGACCTACAAACTGACAAGCAGAGGCAGGGAGAGAGAGATCTTCCACGTTGTCCAGAATAGGGCTATGGTGAAGAAATGGAGTCAAGGAAGTGTGGGGAGGGAGGGGATAGGTGGGTACCCGAAGTGGGCGGGTAGAAGGGACAGGCTGGCAGAGCCTGATTACACTTGTGGAGGGGAATCCAGAGAGATCCTTGAGCTCCCTGAGAAGGATCCTTCCTTCAGGTCCCCGCCTCCTCCTCCTACGTTATTGCTGGGAAATGTGGGTGGCTTCTAGGTGGCTCCCTTTGCCTAGTGGCTACAGGCCATGTTCTGAGGGTTATGGGTGAGACACCCTTCCCAAGCCAGGAACAGCTTTATTTGCTGTCACTCTTACCCTGCTCTCTGGCCACTGAGCTACATCTTTGTAAAACAGGGCTGATAATTGTGCTATATCCCTCACAGGACTCCCTTGAAGATTAAATGAGAAAACAAAAATGTGGACACATTTTTTTTTTCACAGCAGCAGGGGCTTCTCATAGGAGACAGGAAACCTGTGAAATTCCAGAGCAGGCCGTTTTTACACACAGGTGGGTATTGCACAGGCACCAAGTAATTCACCATCATCTTTATCTATTGTGAATGGCTGTGTGGCCAGGGGCAGGCAGCCAAATCTTAGAACATGGGAGTTGTTGTTGCCTAGTCCTGGCTCTTCACATCTCAGCCTCGAAGGGTAGACTCTCATTTACATTTACTTCGTAGACCCACTCTTACTGAGCAGTTGAGAAGGAAGGGAAAGAACCTGCTCTCCGAAAGTTCTCTGAGTGGCTATGGTGGGCCCCATCCCCATGAGGGCACAGATATACTTGTCTTACAGTATCAAGGGGCAAACTGATGGAATTTGGTGATGCTCTGCTCCCTGGATGCTATCTGGCTCCCCATCTCAATTCTTCCTGAAGACACAGATCCCTGTCTCGCTTCCCTGTCCTCCCCCTCCCCAACCCCTCCTTGATGGAGTGCCTGTACTGTTTGACCTTTGATATCTGCCCAAATTGTTCTTTAGCAGACTTGGCATTAAGGCATGGTCTTGGTCACCAAGATTGTTGTGGCCTCTTTACCCTAATCAGTGCTTGAGTTGGGAAAAGATCCAGCTTGGGGAGAGAGGGGAACAAGGGCAGAATATCAAGAGCAGAAATAGGAGGGGAGAACAGTCAGAGGAAGGTGAAGCAAGCATTCAACAACATTAAGCAAACACAGTGAAGGAAACTTGACATCAGCTTCTCAGTGCTCCTGAAGCCCAGAAGATCGCATGTGCTTCTGGGTGTGAGCCATCAGAACCTCAGACTCACACCCGTTTCCTGGCCAGATCCTGAACTCCTCCTTGTGGGCTGGGCTCATGGTGTCTCATGCTCATGTCTTTAGGGCGGCGTTTCTTTTAAGAAGCTTGCCATTTCCAGTAGGAGGAGGATGTCCCTCCTGAGACAGCTGTGGGACAGCTACGCTCAGAGGGAATCTGGCCTCGTGGCGCCCGGAGGTGAGGTCTCAGTGCCTGGTGCTGTTCTTCACCTTCTTTAGAGGACAGTGTTCAGCTTTGTGACTGAATCCCCTGCTGTGATGATGTGTTGCTGGAAATGCTGTTTGGAAGCATGGAGGCTTGCTTAAAGGGCTGTGATTTGGTGAGAAGGGCCCGAGCTTTTTGGGAATGCTTAAGTAGAAGCATCTGAGCTTGGCTATGCCAAAGGAGGCTGGTGGTGGAGCAGGGACTTGTGACGGGACGTGGGCTGGGTCTTCCATGGAAGGGCCAGAAAGCAAAAGGAATCCTTCCAGTGAGTTCGGCAGAACTAGGCTCCAGCACAAATGTTCTTAAGGATGTTCTGGAACTCGCCTGGCAGGGAGTGGCTGGGAATGCCCTGTGCATACAACTCACTAACCTGGTATAGCGGGAAAAAGATGCTAAGCAAGAAATATTGCATTCATCCCCTGTTGCCACCCAGCACTACCAGCCTGTGTCTAGGTTCAGGGCCCTTTCTGCAGTTCTGACAGATCTAGGCCCCCACCGGCTTGAGCTTCACTGGCTAATCAAAACAGCCTGATCTAGGATGTTTAGGTGGAGACAAGAAACCTTGTAAGTGTGAAATATTTTTGTGACTGTAAATTTCTAAACAAATGTTTCCTCTTGGGAGTTACTGATACTGTGATTAGATGGAGACCATCTAAGCATGCTTGTTCACCTTCAGTGGCATTCTTTTATTTTCTCCTCTTCAGCGTCTCTTAGACTACTTAAGCTTCTATTCATTGACAAAAGAAAGCTCTGACTCTTCACTTTTATTAGACTTTGATATTCACTAAAGGCATTCAGCAACTCTGATAGCAACTTTCTCAGCAGCCTGGCCCCTCTGTCCTGCTCAGGCTCCTCTCTGTCATGACTGGATGTCTTGCTGTGTTGGGCTCCTCTGTCTTGAGGGAAATTTAGAGCCCCTGTCCTTGTCCATCATTGTGATACGAAGCCAGTATCTGTGGGCTCTGCCATTGCTCTGAGGAGCTGTCTTCTCAGGCCAGGTGTGCTGCTTCTCCTCTCCACTGTCAGATCTGATCCTGTGGGGGTGGTGACCTCAGGACGAGATAGGACCTATGGAGGACAGGACAGGTGGTGACCTCAGGACGGGATAGGACCTGTGGAGGACAGGTACAGCTTGTGGCCCCTGGCAGAAGGTAGGGACAACTTCAACTGCTTATGCTGAGAGCCTCGCCAGTGTAGACCAGTGACCCCTTTATTTCCTTCCACTTTCTCCCTTTTAGAATGGGAGTTGAGCTCCAGGGCCAGAGACACAGCCCTGCCTGTGAGGGGCTTATCACTCAGAAAAAAGCGCCCCTGGAGAGGTCTGTCCTGGGAGTGGTGAGGGGGACCAAGTCAGGAGCAGTCACTTCCATCTGGGGGATGGGAGAGGATCCTAGGAGATGATGATGATGGAATTTGGCCTCAAAACAGGAGTGGAAGTTGAGCAGGTCAAACGAGGGACTTTAGCTGAAACACCGAAGTAGCCCCAAAAGCCACAGCAGGCTGGGGCCAATAGCTTGGCTGTTGCTCAGGGCCAGAGCCAGGTATGGCCAGGAGAATTACAACTGCTGGGGTTGTGAACTTCCACTCGATTTTGAATCCCTGCAATCCCACAATGTGTTTCTTTTCTCCTGAATTTTATAAATGGGTAAAATGAGGTTCAGTGACATTAAGGAGCTTGTCAGGAGCACAGCTTGTGAAAGGAAGAACTTGGATCTACGTGCAGGTCTGACTACAGAGCCCACTCTCCTAACCACCCTGTGGGTCCTTAACTTCCTCTCCAGGTCCCCAGGCATCCCTTTGTTGCCTGGGTGATAGGAAGCTGGTGAATCATTGTGAATGCTGGGGAGCCTTGGTGAGATTTGTGAAACAGACCCACCCTCCTGGCAGCAGTGTGGAGGATGAGGGGTGTGTGTGTGTTGGGGGGGAGGGGTGGTGAGGCTGGAGGCAGAGAAACTGGTTAGGAAGTCAATGCAGTCATTCTGATAGGAGATGATGGCAGGGCAGGTGAAGGTGAGGGGACAGATCTGAGAGAGGGCAAGGAAGGAGATTTTACCAAATCTGGTGACCTATTGAATGTGGGTATCAAAAGGGAAGGTTCAGAGATGACTCCCAGATTTTTACCTTGGTGACCATGGGGGCATCACCAAGGTGGGATGGGAAGCATTTGGGCCCCACCCATTGTGAGAATAGGGAGAGGTGGGTGGCTGTTCAGAAGGGGGAGAGCCTGGGGCTGTTGTGGAGAACCTTCTGTAGCCTCACTCCAGTCCCCACTGTCTTCCAGACTTTAGTTTCCCAGGGACAATGAATTGGTTACTTTGTCAATAAATCTGTAAACATTTATCCAGTGCTTACAGAATGGGTGATCCCACAGGGACCTGTAGATGGCTGTGCACAGCTGCTCTTGTCCCTTTCCTTCAGGGTGAAAAAGATGATCAGGGAGATCCCATTTAGTTAGTCAGAATTAAGTACGATTACCTGGAAGAGCTGGCTTGATGGGAATTTAGCAGGGATAGCTGTGGGCATGGCATAAAAGCTGGAAAGCAGTGCAGGCAGCCAATTACTAACAATTAGGATCAGTCCACTAGTGATAAGGCATCTGGTTGGGATGGGGCAGAGGTCTGCCAAAAGGTATGTATGGTAAAAGTTAAAGCTGCAAACAAATAGGTTGAGTCCATATGATGATAGACCATGAATTCTATTGTGTGGCTGGTGGCCAGCCCCCGAGGCTGTCTAAGCAAAAGGATGCCTAGTGCAGGGCTGTGTTTGCATTCCATCAGTTCCTCAATTTTGGTCGGAGTCAGTCAACCACAAAGGTCAGGCCCTCCCTACTTATAGGAGGTTGGGCCTCTTGCTCGGTTAGCTCTCAAGGTGGTTCTGATTAATAGCAGAGTTTGAGGACCACTAAGATAGGTGAAGCTTCAGTGCAGAGTGAATGGGTGGAGCTCCTTGGAGGGGGGTCACCGGTTAGGAGGTTATAGTAGTCACCTAGGGTAAGAAGGGTGAGGTAGTACAGGGACAGGTGAGGCTGTGTGAACAGGTGAGATCACCACAAGCATGAGTTTGGAGAGGAGTGCTCTGGTCTTACTCAGCAGCATTTGGTGCACCTGACTGCACCCTCTATCCCTAAACCTTTTGGTTGGCTTCTGGGTGTCATTCTCATTTCTCCTGGCTGCTCCTCCTGTCTCCTTTCTCCATTCCTCTTCTCCCTGGAGGCTGCATGGTGGAGTGTTTCCGGGAGTCCTGGGGTCTCCTCTGTTTTTATACCACTTCTTAAGTCACTTCATGCAATTGCTTAAATACATCTTTATGAAGATGCCTCCCAAATTGACATCTCCATCCCACTTCTCTGTAAACATCAGACTCCTATTTCCAAATGGCTACTCAGCATAACTTCCACGGTGTCTGTAGGGATCTTAAGCTGAACATTTCCAAAACCAGTTTCCTGATTTCACCCCCAGACACTCCACATTGTTTCTCCTGCAGGCCTCCACATTCTTTAGGGACTCAGGGAAAAAACATGTGTAGGTACACCTGACTCTGTTCTCTCATGCCCATGTCTAGTTTATCAGTAAATCTGGGCTTTGTCCTCAAAGTATATCAGGAACTAGAACACCAAATTCATTGTGGTCTGAGCCACCTCATCTCTTGTGGGGTTTCCTGTGTTCACGCTGTGTCCCCTATAGTCTATTTTCCAAGCAATGCTTTTTTTTCCAGTAATTTTCCTGCCAGAGTAATCCTTCTAAAAGGTTAAGTCAAATCATGTCAACCCTATCCCTCAAAACCCTCCAAATGGGTTCCTGTCTCAGGAAAGTGGAAGAACAGGAGGAAAAACGGTGTGCAGCCTCAGGCAAGTTGCCTAATCTGTTTTCTCATCTGTAGCAGGGGAAGAATAATTCCTAACTGGTGTGGGGATTAAGTGAGATAATGTTGGATAACAAGTAGCAAGTAGCTAACAGTTTTCTGCCCAATATATGGTAACTAAAGAGGAGACAAACACTGCATTAATTTAATGTTGGCACTGTGCCTGCCATGCCACATGTATTGTCTCTTTTAATCTTTTTTATTTCTTTTTTGTTACCACTATATATTCACACAATTTAAAGAGTCAAATAATTGTATGTAATTTGTTAAGACAGACTCCTCTCCACCCCATCGTTCTTCCTCAGATGCAGCTGCTTCTTTTAGTCCTGTATTTTTTTGTCTGTGTCTCTAGAAAAATGCTTGTTCTGCTACTTTATTATTTTTCCCCCAGTTGTCATTATCTGTTCTTAGTGAATTAAACAAAGTCTTCACCAATTATGTAAGTCTCTTAAGATATTCAGATGCACCAAGTGTTCTGTCAATTTCATATTACTGATGAAATCTCTCCCAGAGCTTTTGGACTGGCTGCCCTCGCAGGCTTGCTGCGTAACTGTACCCTGGCCTCTCCCTTATGCCTATGACATTGTGTCCTTTTGAGTTTATCTCTTTCAAAATAAATCTCTCTATTGTTGTTTAAATGAGCAGTTCAATTAGATGTTTAGGTTCAGCCTGCATTGTTTGCCTGAGTTCTGTGTTGTTTACTTTTGCCCATAACAATGAGATTGATTTTATACTGATTTTACAGATGAGGCAATTGAGGCTAAAAGAGGCTTAAAAGACAACCATTATGCAGCAGAGTCCATGTTTTAACTCAAGTCTATCTGTCTATAAAAGCTGTACTCTGTCTTTTTTGTCCTTTAGAAAGTAAGTTATTGGTTGATATGGGATGTGATTGAGAATTTAGGCATTGACATCAAATTCCTGCATATCTGTCTTTGTCCTTTTAATTTTGGATGCTCCAAATGGCTTCTTGCTCCACTCTACCAAAGATGTTTCTTATACTCTTTTAAGAGGCTTTCTCTTAAGCTTAGGGTTAGCAAAAGGTATTTCTTAAAATAACCATTTAAGAGCAGCTATGGTTTATGGGAGGCCTGTAATTTATGGGAAAATACTTCAATTTCTTGTGATAGGGTGTCGCTTCTTTTTTTTTTCTGAGACGGAGTTTCGCTCTTGTTGCCCAGGCTGGAGGGCAATGGCACGATTTAGGCTCACCACAACCTCAGCCTCTGGAGTTCAAGCAATTCTCTTGCCTCAGCCTCCTGAGTAGCTAGGATTACAGGTGCCGGCTACCGCGCTCGGCTAATTTTGTATTTTTAGTAGAGACACGGTTTTTTCATGTTGGTCAGGCTGGTCTCAAACTCCCGACCTCAGGTGATTCGCCCTCTTTGGCCTCCCAAAGAGCCACTGAGCCTGGCCAGTAACACTTCTTTATCATCTGTTTGCCACTTGGGGAAGGGAGAGATAGGAGAGAAACGCGGTTCTGTGGATGTGGTGGGTTCTTGGCTGAGGCCTCCTTCCCCAGGCCTTGGCCTTCTAGTCAGGGACACTGGCCCCTGTCTAGCGGCAGCTGCAGAGGAGTCAGGTCTCAGCTCTGGCTCTACTGTGTCCAAGGCTCAGAATATCCTGAAGGAGCAGGGAGTAGTGGTGACTTCTGGATCTGTTCCTAGTTCGTTTCAGCATGCAGGGCTGTGTGAGCCTGCTCCAAACATCAGTCACAACCCTAACTATTATTATTGAGAGGAAAGAAGTTTAGAAATGGAATTCAGTGTGGGTGGGGTAAATTAAGGTTTGCTTGCCTCAGACTTATCTTAATCAGCGGCTGCTACCTACTTCAAATTCTCTTTTGGCAAATATGAAAGGAGTTAATATAGCATATAAATCACTGTTTGCCTCGGAACATACCAGATGATGGGGGTCAATTGTGACCACTTTCTGTATTTTAAACACATGTGGATCTTGCTCCCTGATCAACTTTCAGGTCCCACACCGGTCTTGTGTGGTGCAGTTCATGTGCCTGTAACATGTCATCACACCCTGTCATTCTAAAACATGGCTGTTCCTTCCTCACTGGCTGTATTTACAGCTAAGCTGTGGGGGATCATTTTCTCCCTGACTCGCAGCAAAGAGAAGGGTTCAGTCCTGTAATTAGCGGGAGCCTCAGTCTCAGACACTGTCCCAGGCAGGAAGATGACAGCACACACACGGGCCTATGAATTGTGGATGGACTGCATTTTTTATCTTAAACAACATAAAGATAAAATGTTTATCTTTATGGCCGGGGTGAGACAGTATCTCAGTATCAGAAGCCAGCCTGCTCGTTAGGGTCAAATGCCAGCTATGTTAAGCGTCCAGAGAGAATGAAAACTGCTTCGGTCCCATGTAGCAAGCGTCACTGTATGGTGTGTGATAAGAGCAATGTCCTTCCCTGTGCCTGCTGCTTTCTTTCCTGGGCTGGTTGGGTGCCCCTCTTACAGTCACCCCGGCATGTTGTTGATTCCGCTGTTGTCCATGCTGTGTAAGGCCTTTTGGTAACTGCTGTAGCTCTCCTCTCATTGGTAGGGAGCATGATTTAAATTCTACTTCCTGGCTCATGCCTATAACCTCAGCAATTTGGGAGGCCGAGGTAGAAGGATCATGAGGTCAGGAGACCATCCTGGCTAACATGGTGAAACCCCGTCTCTACTAAAAATACAAAAAATTAGCCAGGTGTGGTGGCAGGTGCCTGTAGTCTCAGCTACTCAGGAAGCTGAGACAGTAGAATCACTTGAACCTGGGAGGCGGAGGTTGGAGTGAACCAAGATTGCACCACTGCACTCCAGCCTGGGGAACAGAGACTCCATCTCAAAAAAAAAAAAAAAATTCTACTTCCCACCGTCCGCCATCTGCTTAGATGTCACCCTGATTTTTCACATGTCGCTTGAGATTTTGGGTTGGATTCTGGCTCTCCTGCTCTCTTTGAAGTATTGCCTCTTCTGGATGCTGTCTCTGTCTTCTCCTTGGCATGTCACTTCTGGGGCTTGGTGTACTTTAGCCCCATATCCCTGCTGAGCCCTGACTCCCTAGGAGATACTGTGTCCCTGTGGGAGGAACCGATGTGGAAGACACTGAACACAATGCGTGTCATCAAACAGCACATTTACCTCTGAGACCTGTGATACTATGATATGATATACAGTAGCCCCCTCTTACCCATGGGATTCGGTTACCCAAGGCACCATCCAATCAGGTATTTTGAAAGGGACCACAAGGCCAAGCATGGTGGCTCATACCTGTAATCCCAGCACTTTGGAAGGCTGAGGTGACTAGATCACTTGAGGCCAGGAGATCGCGACCAGCCTGGCCAACATGGCGAAACCCTGTCTTCTACAAAAAATACAAAAATTAGCCAGACCTGGTGGTGCACACCTGTAATCCCAGTTACTAGGAGGCTAAAGCATGAGAATCGCTTGATCCTGGGAGGTGGAGGTTGTAGAGAGCCGAGATCATGCCACTGCCCTACTAGCCTGGGTGACAGAGTGAGAACCTGTCTCAAAAAATAAAAAGAGGTCACATTCCACATTCACATAGTGTTTTTACAGTATATTATTATAATTGTTCTATTTTATTACTAATTATTATTGTTAATCTCTTACTGTGCCATGCCTAATTTATAAATTAAACTTCATCATAGGTCTGTATGTACAGGAAAAGAACCATCGTATTCTGTATATAGGGCTTGGTACCATCCACTGTTTCAGGCATTCACCAGGGGTCTTGAAACATATCCCACCCAAGGATAAGGGGGGACTACTATAATAAAGAATATATATATTTGGTCTCCTTCCAGTTTTCTAACACAGAAAACGGGCAACTTTTGTTATTTATAATAAACCGCTTTCAGCCTTACTCAGCTTTATGCTAATGAGGTGCTTCCTGCGGGATGGGCTGGTTACCAGAGAAACCAATCATGTGAATAGAGGGTTAGAACTTTCAGCCCCACTCCCAATCCTCCCCACTCCTACCTCTGGGGAGGAGAGAGGGGCTGAAGACTGAGTTCAGTCACTGAGGACTGAGTGACCCATGACTGAATTAATCATGTCTGTGGAATGGAGCTTCTATAAGAAACCCTAAATGAAGGGAGGGGTTTCGAGAAGTTCAGGGCTGGTGAACCCATGGAAGTGCTGCTGGGTAGTGGCCCTGGAGAGGCAAGGAAGCTCCATGCGTCCCTCACCATCCCCAATCCTTTCCTCCGTGCACCTCTTCCATTTGGCTGCTTGTGCGTTGTCAAAAACTACACATCAGCTACTAGGATTCTTATGAAAGAACATTGTACAATGATGGATTTAAACGGTTTTATGGTCTTGTATGTATATGTGGAAAACTCTGTAATGTTTCCTTGTTCTGTATTTGAATTTTCAGGAAGAGGAGAGTAGGCTGGCAAAAGGAGCCATGGCTTCTGATGCCTGTCATGCACCTTGAATCATGTTTCACTTCAGGCCAGCTCCCACAGGTCCACCCAGCATGCTGTTTGCCAAGTACAAACTCATCGCTGGGCAGAAGGCCCATGGGTCTTATTTTATGGCCCTTCTGTTACAGGGGCACATAGCCTGGGCCCTCTGGGTTTGACACTCCCTAACTACCCTCTCCCCTTATACCCAGGTACTAAGGCCTCAAGTGGGGCCAATCACAGCTCATCAATGTGTCCCATCTGCTGAAAGATGAGCTCTTTCTTTAAAAAAAATCTGTCATGTTTACATGTGAGACCACTTGATTTGTTAGGCACTGGCATCCAGGCCCTCAATGTGATAGGTGTGATTCCCAGGCTCCTCTCATGCATTGCCCTTGTCCTGTGTATGTGAATTTCACGGAAGGCTTTGACTCATCTTGAGCAGCTGGGTGCTCCTGCATAATCTCATCAACCATTTTGACCTTTGCCAACTATACCCTGCCCTTACATGCTTCCCTGGCTTTCATGTGCACCACCCTCTCTGCCTGAAACAGCATTCTCCTCCTCACCTTCTGAGACAGCTTCTACTTGTCCTTCAAGACCCAGGGAAGTTGCACACCTGCTTCTATCAACACACCTTGCACTGTGTCGTAATTATTTGTTCATACTTCAGTCTTCTTCACTACATTGTGTGGTTCATAGGGGCAGAGACTAGGTCTGATTTATCAATATCCATCTAAGGCCCAGCACAGTGCTGGCTGCATGGATCTATCCATTTATTCACAAGTATCTATCTGCTAGACAGTGAGAACCTAGGAGTGAACAAGGCAGACAGGGTCCCTCTGCCTTTTTGAGAAGGTGGCCAGTTAGCAAGGAGACAAATACATAGAACAAGATACTGTGGATTTGTTGTGCTTTGAAGGGGCAGATTTATGTGGGGTGAAGGGTGGGGAAGACCTCTCTTATACTTTGGATCTGAGCCCTGAAGCATGAGAATAAATCAGTTGTGCAGACAGCTGGGGAGTGAGCTCAGGGTAGGGGGGTGGCAGGAGTGTTGCAGAGGAGGGAAGGTCTCGCAGTGTTTGGGAGCAGACAGGAGACCAATGCTGCTGAAGCCTGAGGAGCTATGGGTGGGTGGACAGCGGGGTTGAGGGCCTGATTCTGAAACCTGCTTCATAGGCCACAGTAAGGAGTTTGGAATTTTCCCCTTAGAGAAAGAGCAGTGGGAAGGATTTGGAGGGATTATTTCAAACTTTTAATACCCCTTCTGCTGAACAGGTGAGACCCTGCAGATTGTTTCCCTCCTTCTGCTCCACCCTTTTCCCTGCTACCTCTTCTTTTATCCTGACCCAAGCTGGCTTCCATTCAGGCCCCAGGAGTTCCACACCGTGTTTGCTTTAGCAGCCTGGGCTGCTCATCTCACCTCGAAGCAGCTTCGCTCCTTGTTGCAAACTTGTCTGGCTCCTGCCAGGGCCCTGAGGTGCCAGTGAGGTTCCCTGACACCCCTGTGAGCACCCATCCTCATTCCCTCCAAGCTAACTGTGCAATGGTTCTTGACCCCCGAGGCTGAATGCCTGCTTCTCAACCTTCTTTGACCTTTGCGCTTGTAAATCCCTGCCCTCTCCCGCTCCACAGGCATGGTTGCTTATCTTCCTTACCCATACCTGCCGCCTCCAAATCAAGCAGCCTCCTGAGTTTATCTGGCTCTCTCTCCCTGCACCTACCTATTTTTGTTTAAAGTTTCCTTTGAGCTGACAAAATTACATCCTGATGTTATATTCTGACTTAAAAAACAACAACAACAAAAAAAAAACAGACATAGCTAACATATTGAACACTTTGTACAAAGGAATGTGCTTAGTGTTCTCTACATAATTTTAATTACCTATTCATCATGTCATCTATGAGTTAGATGCTGTTATCCCCATTTTACAGATGAGCAAACTGAGGCTCAGAGATCACACAGTACATAGCAGAGCTGGGTCTGAACTCAAGCTGTCTGACTTTGGAGCCTGTGAATTTAACTATTGCTTCCTGGTGCAGCCAGTGTGGTTCCTTGGTCTTGAGATCCTTATCCACACCATCTCCAAAGCCACTCCTGTGTGGTGTCATTTTCCTCTCTTCACCCCAAATGTCCCACTTCACAAGAAAAACCAGAGAGTCTCAGAACCATCTGTTTCCTGTCCTGTGCCATGCCTGGGTGTGGGAGCCGTGCCTCTGTTCTCCGTGGTGTGTATGGCCATTAGGCACGTGTGTAGATTTGCTGAAGGAGCAAACAGCAACTCCTCCAGTTTACAGACATGAGCTAATTCTCTTAGGATTACAAGTGCTGTTGTAAATCCTTCCCTGCTATTCAGGGAGAGGACGGGGAACAAGAAAAGTGAGAGGAGGCCGCGGGAAGACAGTTTAACTTAAAGACCTTTCTTAAGATAGAGTTGTCCAGAGTTGGAAGCATTTGCCCGAGGGGCAGGGGAGAGGCATTGGGCAGTTCCCCGTTTGCTATAGCTAGGGAATACAGCATTAAGGGAGTGGCTGGACTGTGTATCCTTGGAAATGTTCATCTGCCCTGAAAAGATGGGATTCTGAACCTTGAATGGTGCTGGGTAGAGTGGATCTAAGATGGTCAGTTACAGTGCTCCTGGGACAGTGCTCTCTCTGCATCCTTGTGGCCTGTGACCTTCCTAGGCAGGGCACCCTGTCCCAGTTGGAGGAGTGGAAGTAGCATTTGAGCCCTCTCAGCCTGGCTCACCTCTGCCCAAGGAAAGCATTGCAGGCCTAGGGCAAATGCAGATGTAAGACAGTTAAATGCCTGCAGGGACTGTCCTGTCCTGGGCCCTGCCACTACATTGCCTTGTACACCTTGACCATGTCCTCGTTAGGTGCACAGCTCTCCTACGCCACTTAGTGGAGCCTTTCACAGTGTGGTTGGAGCTTCTGGAGCCTGGGACTCCAATTGTTACACCTGGGAAGGCGTTAACAATTGCTGTCTTGCTGCCACAGGTGACTCTGGAAAGCCCCAGTGGTTTTTCATGACAGAATTGACTGGGATTGTGTGCTAATGATTCGTGGAAAAGGCGCTCATACCAGGAGAGAGACACCTGGGAGAGGTCTTGGAGATGCAGAAACTACAAGTCGGCTACTAGGATTCTTATGAAAACACACTGTGTGATGATGGAATTAAAGGTTTTTGTGGTCTCATATGCATAACGTGGAACTCTCTGTAATTTTTCCTTTGTTCTGTATTTGCATTTTCAGTAAGAAGAAGAGGAGACTAGGCAGTCAGGAGTCATGGCGTCTGATGCTAGTCATGTGCTGGAAGCCGCCCTGGAGCAAATGGATGGGATCATTGCAGGTACACCCAGGAACCCCAGCAACCGAGGTCTCATCCTCCACATTCCAGAAACTGCTTCTCTCCTTTTACTTTTTTTTTTTTTTTTCAGTAGTGTTACTGTGTACGTCATGTCTCCTTTTGTTCTTTGATCTGAACTTCTAGAACTCTCTGATGTCTGGTGTGATTGTTCTGGTCTCTGCTGAGACAATGTGGATGTACCTACCATCTACTGTCTCAGTTTGGATTCTGGCTGCGAGGCAGTTTGGGTTCGATGAGACTGATTCTATTCTAAAACATTCAGAGCTTTTCATGGCTTATTACAGCTGATCTGAAACTTGAAATCTAGCAGACTTTGCCACCTAATGCAGGAGTCAGCTCACTTCCTCAGCTGGTCTCCAGTGTGTTTCAGAGATGGGAAGCAATTTTGTGTTGATTCACTTAATGATTAGAATGTTCTTTATGCCATATTGTTTTTTATCCATCTCAACTGTTTGGTTTTAATATTTGCATTAGCCAGTAGGGGACTTTTTTTTAAGAAAAGATCTAGCAGGCTTAGCGCTCACACCTGTAATCCTAGCACTTTAGGAGGCTAAGGTGGGCAGATCATAAGGTCAGGATATCGAGACCATCCTGACCTTGGTGAAACCCGTCTCTATTAAAATACAAAAAATTAGCCGGGTGTGATGGCACACTTCTGTAGTCCCAGCTTCTCAGGAGGCTGAGGCAGGGGAATGGCTTGAACCCAGGAGACGGAGGTTGTAGTGAGCCGAGATCGTGCCACTGCACTGCAGCCTGGCAACAGTGCAAGACTCCATCTAAAAAAAGAGAGAAAAAGAAAAGATCTAGCAAAGCTGTGGTTAATTTGAAAGGATTATCGATTAACTGTTTCAGCTGATTCCTTTCTTCATGGGGGCAACCAGAAGCCAGTATTGATTAGACCCAACCTTTTGTTGGAAATCTTTTCAGAAGGTCCCAAGTCTTCTGCCTTTACCTGATACACTTCAGTGGCCTCATTGGTAGATTGGATGTGCTTCTTTAGGACTTTGTCCTTCATTGTTTGAGCTGTGGCTGGAAGAGAGGAGGGAAGAAGGTACTGGGCCAAGTGTGGCTAGACCCCAGGAAGTACAGAGTACCTGACACTGCCCCTTCTCAGGCATTTGCTTTCCCTTCCAATTGGACAGATTCATCTGACTTACAGAGGGCTTTTGGTGTTTGAGCCTGAAGTGGGAGAGTATGTCTGTGTCTTGCAGCTTCTTCAGGTTATTGTTGGTACTGTGATGTATTCTAGCTATCATCTGTCTGATTCTTAATTTCTCAGTGGATAGAGGGCCCTTGAGAGGTCCTGACTAATGTCCTGCTTTTCAGAGGCTCCATAGACGGGGATGTTGTGATGGTTAATACTGAGTGTCAACTTGATTGGATTGAAGGATGCAAAGTATTGATCCTGGGCGTGCCTGTGAGAGTGTTGCCAAAGGAGATTAATGTTTGAGTCAGTGGGCTGGGAAAGGCAGACCCAGCCCTAATCTGGGTGGGCACCATCTAATAAGCTGCCAGCTAATATAAGCAGGCAGAAAAACATGAAAAGGCTAAACTGCTTAGCCTTCCAGCCTACATCTTTCTCCCATGCTGGATGCTTCCTGCACTAGAACATCAGACTTCAAGTTCTTCAGTGTTAGGACTCAGACTGGTTTCCTTGCTCCTCAGTTTGCAGACGGCCTATTGTGGGACCTTGTGATTGTGTGAGTTAATACTACTTAATAGGAGATCTACACACACACACACACACACACATATATATATCTCCTATTAGTTCTGTCCCTCTAGAGAACCCTGGCCAATACAGATGTCCTCTTCTAGGTTAGGGTCTCTGATTCCTTATTGAGGAGAAACAGTCAAGAAAGTGAATTTCCTAGCAATCCTTTTAGAGATACTGACCTCTGAGCTCCTAGGGGTCTCATGTGCATTGGGGTAAGAGCCACAGGATCAGACCTTCAGAATGCCTGAATCAGTCAGCACTTCAGAGCCTCCAGCCAAAGAGCAAAAGGAAGACTGAGGAAGACCTCTTCCATGGTTGTCAGGGAAGAATGAAAACAGTATCTTTTCTCTCTGTATTATCTTTGCTGCTTTGTCAAAGGTCATTTGGTTACATTTTTGTGATATATATTCAGATCTATTTCCTTACTCCCTATTCTGTTTCATGAATCTATTTTATTTTTTCTTTCACTACCACACTGTCTTGATGACTGTAGCTTTACAGTAAGTCTTGAAGTTGGATACTGTCAGTCCTCCAACTTTGTTCTTCTTCAGGTTGTGTTGGCTACCCTTTGCCTCTTCATATAAAATTTAGAGTCAGTTTTCTGATATTCACAAAGTAACTTTGGGATTTTGATTGAGATTGCATTTAACCTGCACATCATGTTGAGAACTGACCCCTTCACAATATTGAACTTTTTGAGAGATAAATCAGACTTCTAAAGAAAGTAGACTTGTGTGGGGTCAGTGCCTCTTTCTGCCTCCTGATTGCTCCATACAGGCATTCCTGAAATGACAGAGCCTCTGGCAAAATTCCTTCTGTCTCTGACAGAAGATTATGTGGCTGGATCCCTAAGGCCTTGCCTTGACCCAAGACTGCAGTTGAGAATCTGGGACGTGTGTGAGAGAGGGGCCCTAAGCGTGGGTTGTATGAAACCCAGCAGACCTAATTCTTCTGACCTTCCAGTACAAACTACTCTGTCCTTCCATTTCCTTAGTCCTCCATCTTGAAAGCTTCCATCCAGAAGGGCTCCTGGGCTTCTTGGTCTGCAAAAGGCATGAGAGTTTTATAGAGAGAAAGGCATTCTTTGCAAATTGCTTCTTTGCTGATTGGTAGGGAGGAATACCTGTAGCCGGATGACTTGTTTCAAATCCTAGCTCTACAACAAATTACTTGCATGGTCTGTTCCTCAGTTTTCTCATATTTGAAATGAGAATAGTAACAGTACCCGTCTTAGAGAGTTGCCTGTTTCAACACATACAAGGTGCTTAGAACAGTGCCTGTCACATAGTAAACACTATAAAATGTTAGCTTTTTATAGATTAATGAGGGACAAAAAATAATCTTTATCATGTGGAACATTTTCTGGGGACAGTGTAGCATTCTTATTTATTAAAGCTCTTATTTCACCCATCTGAGTTTTATGGTTTTCCTTGTATAAGCCTTGTGTGTCCATTGCTGGATTTGTCCAGGGTTTGCAAATTGATCCGTAGTCTTCTGATGCCTCTCTGCTTCTGTTCTTGCTCCCTTATAGACTCTTTTCCACAGAGCCGCAGAGTAAACCTGAAAATGTAAATTAAGTCATATCACTCCTCTCTCCAAAACTCCTCCATGGCTTCCCATCTCAGGATAAAGTTTAAAGCCCTTAACATGGCCAGCAAGATCTTAGCGTGACTTGGCCTTTGCGGCCCTTTATGCATCCCTTTTATGTTCCCCTGGCTTATCTCACTTTGGCCATGCACTTGCTCTCCCCTCTCCTGGAATGCCGTCTTCCAGATCCAGGCTTACACTGAAATGTCACCGTATCGGAAGGCCTTCCCTGACTCTGTCTGTCATGCATTCCCACATAACTCTGTCCTTGTATCTTGTTTATACTTCTTTATAGCACTTGTGGCCTGACCTTTCACATTTATATTTGCCTCTTTGTTCATTGTCTTCCTCCTGCACCAGCATGTAAGCTCCTTAAGGACAAGGAGCTGTATCTCCAGTGCCTAAATTGGTGGTGTTTAGGCATTTTAGTTAACAAGTATTTAATAAATATATGTTAGATGTATTTTTTATTTGTTTTTGTCACTAGGATCTTTTCATTGGATAGGAGGTAGTATTGGTCTCTGTCTACATCCTCTATCTGGCTGCATACTGAACTTCATTTATTATTTTCACCTTTGTTTCACTGATTCTTTTGGAATAACAAATTACTGGGTTTTGTTGTTGTTGTTGTTTTTGTTTGTTTGTTTTAAGACTCGGTAGTTTGTATGTCCCATGAACCATTCCTGAAGTAGCAACTGGCTCACACAGATATTTGACAGGAGCTATTTGACAGATTATTCAACATTGAGGTTACTAGTGAATAACTGGGAGGCATGTATTCTATGCTCTTCTTGATAAAAAGAATGATCATTCTTTTCAATGCCTTGTTCAGGATACTTTTTCTCAAGATTGTTGGACACTTTTCCTCATTTTTATGATGGCATTAAGATGGCTAAGCCAAATTGGGCCAAAGAGGTTAAGAACTTTCACGGTTATTAACATGGACTACTGAGTTGGACTGTAGGGGTTTGTGCTGGCTGTGGGATCTTTGGACAAATTACTTAATTATTCTGAGCCTCAATTTACTTATTGATAAAATAGTGACAATGATAGTACCTGTCTCATATTGTGAGGGTTAAATTAATGCAAATAAGGCACCTAGAAAGTGCTCAACTGGTGTAAGTTATTTGTTTTATTGATATTAGTATTATTTTTACCACCCAAGATCATAGTGCTGAGATTTGAGTCCAGGGCCATTTGAGTCTCTTCCAGGCTCCTTTTATTCCTGGGCTGGTTTTAATGTTGATGTGCAGGGCTATCTGTAGGAGAAAAGAATTAACTGAGGGAAGGATACTTTTCTGTTCTTGCTCACAATTCCTAAGCCAGAGTAGTTTTGCTCTTGTCTCCTTTACACATTATTTCTTCCAAGCAAGGTTCCTTTGTTTAAGCACAGCTCAAGAAGTTTGAAAACTGTGGCACCACATCATGATACCACAGATCCTGCAGAAATGACATTTTTGTGTGAACATTTAAATCTTCTTCTCTTTATTTATATTCTTATTTAGATTGCATGATGTCAAGTAGTGCCTCCACCACTGCCAAAACACAGCTGCTTTTGCATCCAAGTACTCAAGTATCCAAAGACTGTCTACTCTCACCATTACCACGTATTTCAATGGAAGAAAGCTTTATGGGCTTCCTGGACCTCCCAAATAGTAGCTAGCCACTTGGATGAAAACAACACAGATTCCTACTAAAATGGATGTACTTTATTCAGTGGTCACTAATAATCATACACTACATAACAAGGAATTGCCTGTCATTAATTACAATAGGCTAGGTTACCGTTTACTTTCCAAAACTCTTTCTAAAAAGAGTACACTTTGGACATGTGGTATCAATGTTTATGTAATTAAACTTTTAGTGCAAAAAAGTATCTTTCCCCTCCTCCATCAGTGAAAACAGTGCAAACAGTGTGGGTGATTATCACTCCTGTAACCAATCAGACCAGGAGTACTCTGAGAGGATATGGCCTTCATCCTAGGTGGTGAGCGCTTGGGAGGTATGAAAGGTAGAAATTGATTCTTGTAAATGCAAAAAGAAATGCCTTATAAGCAGAAGTAGGACTATTAAGTGAAATTCCTTGTAAAGTTGAATTCTTGAATCTGAATGGCTGAATCCCAGGTGTGACTGTACTAGATTGGGACCTCAGTATTTTATATCAGAAAGTTGGGAAAGGGTGGCTGTTAAAGACTCTAAGACCCCTGTCAATAATCACTTGGTTCTAATACAAAAGATGATTATTATAGTTTCCAGTAGGATATTAACCTTTGATCAATTCTTCTTCCTGATTAGTCCCTGTGATTCTGCTTGCAAATTACACTGTAGATAATTTAAACCGTATGTTGCTTAATTGCCACCCTCTGGATGGCCAGAGCAACTGCCACAGACACTAATTTTGCATGGGGCTTAATTTGTGAACTGACAGGTTCAGTGGCTACTTTGTCAGGCTACTTCTGGCAGGGGACCAGAGAGCCACATGTTCAGGACGCAGAGGGCCACTTGCTCCTCTTGGCTGTGCAGGAGGTTAGTCATGCAGCTATCTACAAGCTGTACTCATTGAGGAGGAATAGGTAAGAGGAGTCTGTTTTATGATAGTTAAATAAGTTGCCCTGTCAGCTGAGGCCTTTCTGCCAACTCTGATTAGCGTCTGGGTTTGTAAAAAGAAAACAAAAGATTGTGCAGGGGCGGAGAAAGCTCTGATCAAGACCGAGATTCTTCATGTTGCCCTGTGAATGAAGTCAGATGTGGTACTGAGGGCTGCTGGGTTCATATTCTGGACAGTCCTTGACTGATCATGTCTCCGGCTTCTCTGAGTTGGAGCAGCATATGACAGTCATCTGTAACAGACTTGCTGTTTCCCATTGCGGGTTGGGAGAGCCCTGCTAGGACTTTGTTCTGAAGAGTTGGAGTGGGGCTTTTAGGAGTGTCTAAGGGGCGGAGCTATCAAGGACTGCCCTTTGTATGAAGAGGTCAAAATGGCTACTGGGGTATCTGCTGTTTGACAGCCTTCATTACATTTCTTCCTCACTGGTAGACCCCATCTCCCAGTCCTTTATTGAACCGTGCCTCATTTTTCATTCTCTGAAAGAGTTTGGATAAGACTGGAACTATTTGTTCCTTAAATATTTGCTCTAGTTGTAGGTATAGGAACTGGCCTGCAAAACTGTGTGGACCTAGTATATTCTTGTTTGAAGATTTTTTTCATTTAATGGTTGTGGACAGGTTTTAATTTCTTCTTAATTGAGTCTTGGCAAGTTAAATTTTTCTAGAAATGTGTCCATTTAACTGAGGCTTTCCATTTTGTTAGCATGAAGTTGGCCATTTTATTTTATCTAAAATACTTTGTAGGATAGAATTATTCTTTAATGTTTGATAGAATTAACATGAAAAACCATTTGGCCTGGTATTTTCTATGTTGAAAATAATTTTAAACTGTGATAAAATTCTTTATAGGACTATTCAAATGATTTTTGTTATTTTATCCAATGATTTTGTGTGTGTGTGTGTGTGTGTGTGTGTGTGCCCTTTTTAAAAGCAGTTTGATCAAAGTACCTACTCTAGTGTATGGAATTCTTGGTTTGATCTTTTTGAACATTTTATATTTGAGTCATTCAGAGTAATAATTTTTTGTATGTTTCTCATAGGTCTTTTTCGGATAACATTAAAGAACTGGATTTCTTTTATGCCATTAAAATTTTTGAGCTTAAACTCAAGGATAAGTCTAATGCATCTATAATTATTGTACTTATTGATATACAATTATATGTGTACTTATTTCTCCATCTTATGTTGTTTGACTGTTTTTGTTTTTGCCTTAACTGGCTTCTGTTACATTGATCATCAGGTTACTATGGTTGTTTTTAAATCTGTTAGGGAGTTAAATATCTATTTCTATTCTCTTAATGCCCATTCTTATGTTTTCTAAACATGTATCCTTAAAATGAAGGCTAAAGATACGTGTCTTTAAAGAATAATACTTCTGTCTTCCTTTTTAATAATACTTGACTCTTAGAATGCTTTAATTCCCATGACTGCCCCATCGTCCACATTATTTTTGTTTAGTATTCTAGTATCATCTTAATTTATATTCTCCAAATTATTGTTTTTTTAATTGATAGCATTTTGTTTAACTGAAAATTTTAACAGCTTCTCTAATCATAGTTGATTCTTTCATCCTGCTTTTTTTTTTTAACGGTACAGTTTTCTTCCTTAAAATTTTATAGTAATAGATTGTGTTAGTCATCATTTGAAAAATGTTCTTAAATGTTCATAATCTTGAATAATAGTTTATCTTGTACAGGCTTGTAGGTTGTTGGTCACTATTCATAGGTATTATTTTGTGGTCACAGCGATTCATTGCTGATGAGAAGTCTGACTGTCTCTGGTTGCTTTTAAACTTCCTCTTCGGTGTTCTTCAGTTTCACTGTGTTGTTTCTTGGGTGGATTTGTTTTGATGTATCATTTGTGGGACACAGTGTGTGTCTTTAAACTGAGAGAACTCAACTTTTCCATTCTGAAAAATCCGTAGCCATTTTCTCTTTGTTGCGTCTGCTTTATCCTCCGTATTCTTCTGGAATTCCTAAAGAATTGTGTTGGACCTTGTCATTCTTTTTAAACTCCATGCTTCCTAACTCTTCTTTTATATTTTTCACCTATATCTCTGTATGCAGCATTCTTCAGGTCTGTATTCCTCTCTGTAATTCTCTCATCTGCTGTTTAACCATACTTAATTTTTAATTTCTTTGGCTGCATTCTTTATTTTAGTTTGTATTTTTTTTTCAAATTTTACTATTTTTTAAATCACGCTTTCCTTTTCTTTCATTAAGATTTTTATTTCTTCCTTTTCTCTTTTAATTATGTAAAACATATCAAATATGCCCAAATATATTCCCAAATAGACAAAATATTTACACATATTAATATTAATGTATTGATTTAGTTACATGTTTAAGCACTAATTAAAAGGCTTTCAATAATTCAAAATAATATGTTAATTTATGAACTTGTTGTCTACTGGCACTTTTTTTTTTTTTGGAGACACAGTCTTTCTCTGTCACCCAGGCTGGAGTACAGTGGCACAATCTTGGCTCACTGCAGCCTCTGCCTCCTGGGGTCAAGCAATTCTCAGCCTCCTGAGTAACTGGGATTACAGGTGCCTGCTACCATTCCCACCATGGGCACATTTTATGAAATAATTTTATTCAAGCTTTTTATACTTTGTTTCTATCATTAAGAGAGCTCTTTTTGAACAATCCTAGCATTCTACAGCAGTTGCAGAGCATTTGGGGATGCAGATTCATATTTGTAGGTCTGGGATGGGATTCAAGACTCTGTATTTCTAATGAATTCTGAGGTTTTGCTATTGCTACTCATGTGGACCCCACTTTTAAGTGGCAAGGTTTTAGAACACAACATCCTTACTTGGAAATTGTTTTAAATACAACCCTTTTAAAATTCACATATGATACTGTCATCAGCTATTTCATCTCGTGCCAAAAAACTCTATTTACATGGTGAAACATCATACTTTAAAAGTTTATCTTGTCTATATGTCTTAATTGTACAACATACATATTTTGCATGAAAGAAGTTAGGCTAAGTTATGTTGCAGTGAGAAACTACTGAAATGTCAATAGTTTGAAACACAAAGGTTTGTTTTTTGTATACATTGCAAATTCCCTGAGATTTGCCAAGAGCTCTGGTCCTTGTCATCTTCACTTGAACACAGGCTGATTGAGTCTCCACTATTGCCAGAAGTCAGGGAAGGTGGAAGAGATAGAGGGACTTGTGACTTTCTCCCACAGTGATATACATGGTTTCTGTTTACTGGTCAGAGGAAGTTATGTGACCATGAGTGACTTCAAGGGACAGAACTGTAAGCCTGCTATGAATACAAGTAGAGGAGAACAAAATATCTGAATAACCCCAATCACTACCACATACATACCTATATGCTTTTGAAAGCAATCATTAAAAGGCTTTCAGTCAGTCACGGTGGCTCACACCTGTAATCCCAGCACTTTGAGAGGCTAAGGCGGGTAAATCCACGAGGTCAGGAGTTCGAGCCCAACCTGGACAATATGGTGAAATCCCGTCTCTACTGAAAAATACAAAAATTAGCAAGGCATGGTGGTGCGTACCTATAGTCCCAGCTACTCGGGAGGCTGAGGCAGGAGAATCTGTGGAACCCCGGGAGGCGGAGGTTGCTGTGAGCCAGGATCAAGCCACTGCACTCCAGCTTGGGCAACAGTGAGGAGCGAGACTCCATCTC
>NW_016108318.1:84158-101713 GCF_001604975.1 Cebus imitator
AGCTGGGATTACAGGCACGCGCCACCATGCCCAGCTAATTTTTTGTATTTTTAGTAGAGACGGGGTTTCACCATGTTGACCAGGATGGTCTCGATCTCTTGACCTCGTGATCCACCCACCTCAGCCTCCCAAAGTGCTGGGATTACAGGCTTGAGCCACCTCGCCTGGCTATTTATTGTATTTTATTGTTTTATTTTGATTTGTTTCCCAGTGTGGTTGTAATTTTTTTTGCAGGGGATAATTGCGGGGAATGTGTGTGTGGAGTGTGGAAATGAGTCTCCTGGGAGACTTTGTATTTGCTAATGCTGGGTTTTAGGTGTTGCAGTATTCTGGACCATTTTGTGTGCAAGTGTGTTGATTTCTGGTTTGGGATTTCAGCATTAAGTGCATAGTAGAAATTTGGCACTATACCTGTGGTTATGCAGAGGCCTGTAAATTTGATGTCCCATTGGGGGTGAGGGAGGGTGTATATATGTGGTATTATAAACACGTAGGGGGCTCCTTAGCACACTGCAAGCTTCCCTGCAATTGAGTGAGTTTTTTTCAGACTCCTCTATGAAATAGGCAATACTTCGAGGTACTTTCTTTCTCTAGGGGTCTCACTTTCAACTTACTGCTTTCACTGGAGGAATTAAAACCTCAAGCACCAACCTCAGGTCCTTCCTATCTCTGGGTCTTTTGCCCGTGGGCTACTCTAGAGTCAGCTTGAATTAATTTCACTGTTGAGTTCACTCTTTGTTTCTGGTACCCAAGGTTTTTACTGTCTTTCAAGCTTGGCTCCACATTAAAAAAAAATAATAAGGGTGTTATCTTTTTCAGCTTTTCTGTTCGTTGTGGGTAAGGGGGACTCCTGGCAGTTGAGTCTGTCCTGTTTCCAGAAGGTTCCCCCTGAAGCAGTACATGACTAACTTACCCTGAGGCCTGCTCTGAGATTTTCTGAAATGATTGTTCTGTGAAAATACTACCAGGCTTTTCCCTCTTTCACTAAGGCAATTACAGAGCTAGGGAAAGCTAATCAACAGCACGAGGAAGAAACCTGTCTGGATTTACCCATTTAATTTCCTGCCAAATAAGGGCTTGAATTCTTCCATATTGTCTAGCATCCTGTGGGGACTTTCAAAGAACAAGAAAACCTAGAGTCCTGTGCAAACTAAATGTCAAACTTGAATCTCTCACATATATTCAACAAATTTAAAGTTTAAAACATTGTTATAAAAGTAGTGAAAATTAATATTGTCAACATTTGTGTATTTCTCTGTATGTATTCACATATACATATATTTATAATTTTTTTACTGAATAAAGCAAGTATCTCCCCGTTATTGAGCCTTTAGACAATTGTTTTTTATGTAGCTATATGAATCATATTCTTTGAATGTTCCAGGAGTTAAACATTCACCAATTTGGGGGAATTTTCCCCTACTTTTTAATAATTAAGATGCTGCTGAGATTATTTTTATATATTAATCTTTGACTACATGTCTGATTATATTTCCTTAGGTTAACTTTCTAGTATTGGACTTTCTAGGTCAAACGGTATGAATATTTTTCCTGTATCTTGCCAAATTGCTTTTCAGAAAGATTAGGTCAGTCTTTGTGTCTATTAACAGCATAGGAGGGTACCCTTATGAACAGCATATGAGCTGGCCAACATTAACTATCATTGCATTTGCATTTTCAACAATTTCCATAGGTGAAAATTGAATATTATTTTTAAATGTTCTGTTTACCAATGTAAAAACATTTTCTTTTCATATTTTTAATTTTTACTTCTGTGTTTTAATTCTAGAATTGCCCATATAAACCTTGTGCCTGTTTTGTGTGTCAGAAGTGGATTGTGGAATTTTTCTTATTGATAGATAAGGTCTCTTTATATATGAAAGCTATACCGAGCTTTTGTTGTAATTGTTACAAGTAGGTTTTTGTTGTTGTTGTTGTTGTTATTTTTTTGAGATGGAGTTTTGCTCTTGTTGCCCAGCCTGGAGTGCAATGGCACTATCTTGACTCACTGCAGCCTCCCCTTCCCGGGTTGAAGCGATTTTCCTGCTTCAGCCTCCCAAGTGGCTGGGATTATTACAGGTACCCACCACCATGTCCAGCTAATTTTTGGATTTTTAGTAGAGACAGCATTTTGCCATGTTGGCCAGGCTGGTCTCGAACTCCTGACCTCAGCTTGATCTGCCTGCCTCAGCTTTCCAAGTGCTAAGATTACAGGCGTGAGCCACCACACTTGGCCCACAAGTAGGTTATTTAGGCTATAATTTGTCTTTTAATTTTAATTTTGTTTTTAATATTCCATAAGTTAATTTAGTCAGATTTATTGTTTTTTTATAACTTGCTCAATTGCTCCTGTGCCTATAAAATCTTCCTCTAACTCAATTTTGATCCATCTTCTCTTTGTATTTCTAGCTCAGTTTTTTTAAGCATGTAATCCTTGCCTGTCTGTCTAAATGTTATTTTTGTATATGGTGTAAAATAAAGATCTTATTTTTTTCTGTAAGAGTAATTCTAGCAACATATTTTAGCAGTGCATGGCAAGTCCCTCTTGATTGTACTTCTTAGCTATTTTCATTGGTTAGTTATTTTACTGTGTAACATAAATTACCCCAAACATTTATCATCTCTGTTTTTATCTGCCAGGAATTCAGGAGCTTAGCTGGGTGGTTCTGGCTTAGGTCTTTTAAAGGATTATAGTTAAGATATTAGCTGGGGCTGCAGTCATCTGAAGGCTTCTTGGGGGCTGGAGCAACAGTCCCTAACCTTTTTGGCACCAGGGAACGGTTTCATGGAAGACAGTTTTTCCTTGGACCTGGGGGTGGGGGGATGGTTTCAGGATGAAATTGTTCTACCTCAGATCGCCAAGCATTTGTTAGATTTTCATAAGGAGTGAGCAACCCATATCCCTTGCATGCGCAGTTCACAATGTGAGAATCGAATGCCACCATTGATCTGACAGGAGGCAGAGCTCAGGCAGTAATCCTCATTGGCCCACTGCTCACCTCCTGCTCTGTGGCCCAGCTCCTAACAGGCCATGGACTGGTACCAGTCTGTGGCTGGGACTGGGGACATCTGGGCTGGAGGATCTCTTCCACAATGGCTCACTCATATGCCCATTGGTAGAAGGGCTCAGTTCCTTGATGTCTGTTGACAAGTAGCCATAGTTCCTCACCGTATGGGCTTTTCCATAGGGATGATTAAGTGTCCTTATAACATGGCACCAGCCTTCCACCAGAGTGAGTAGCCTGAGAGAACAAAGCAGGAGGAGTCACAGTGTTTTTTATCACCTAGCCTTGGAAGTGACATTCCATCATTTCTGCCATGCTCTACTGGTGACACCAAGGAACCGTGATATAATAGCCACAAAATTATGAACATTAAGAGGCATGGGTCACTGGGGGCTTCTCAGAGGCTCATTACCAAACTCTTCCTCTGAGTGGAAACTTAGAATTATATCTCCCCTTGTATAGATGTGTATTCAGTATCATTTTGTCATTTATATCCCAAAGCCCAAAGGTGGCTTTTGGAACTTTCTTCTTCACTTAGTTTTCTGCCCTATAACCTTATCTGATTCTTAAATTTAAAATCAAGTGATGTTTGTCATCTGAGGCTTTTATGCCACTGTCATTACAATTAGCTCAGAGACAAAGTATTTATCCTTTTAATTCCCTCATCTAGTATTTATTGACCATTGGTTTTGATAAAGTAATAAAAAATATAAGTTGCAAAGAAATAGAAATTAAAGTTTTTTATACATGTACATACACACACACTGAATAGTAGGAAAGAATCCCAAAGCTTTAGGGCAGAGAGGGTCCCAGAGAAAGGAAGAGACTTGTCCAAGGCCACACAGTGATATAAAGTTAATGAAAACCCAGATCTTCCATCCACCTTTTAGCCTGACTCATTCATCCTACATTTATGAAATACTTAAAATAAAACTGGATGGCTCTGTGTTTAAAATTCGTATGTACAGAATGGAGAGTGATTATTCAGCAATGGTTTGGAGACTGGAGGTCTTGCTCTGCTTCTGTCCATTCTCTTTCCTGAAGTTTGGCTGTGGCTCTTCCCAGTCCACTCTTAATTGGATTTGTAGGAGCCAGAAAGTGCTGAGCACATACACAGTGTGGTAATTGGGCAGTTTCCTGGCTCCCCAGAGCCTCTGACTTGTTTGTGGATTGTGATCCATAATTCCCTGTATAATGCATTTTCAGAAAGCAAACTGGCAATCAAATGGTAATTGTTTCCATCTGTGTGGATTTTGCATTTCCCAAGACTGCCTGGCAAGGAGGAGGTTGGCTCTGAGAGGAGTAAAGGGACCTGGAATTGGACGTCAGGACTGCAGCATACCATGGATGCGGTGGCCCCAAGCTCACATTTTCCAGTAGAGTCCTAATTTGAAATCTTTCATCTGGTTGGCCTTATAAATAATCCAAATACCCTAGAAATTCCACCACCTAAGCCATATTTTCTAAAGTGTTTCTTACTGCTGAAAGAAGCACAGACTCTCTGTTAGACTGTTGCCCCAGTTTTGATTTGAAAAATTGATCATTGAACTCGTGGAAAGGAGACTTTTGCTGCTGCTGCTGCTGTTGTTAAATGAGCTGTTGTTAAAGGATGGGTTTAAGAATGGTGGAACAGTGCAATTTGGAACACATCAAATTAGAAAGAGCTGACCCAATATCCCGTGTCTCTGAGGAAATGGAAGCACTCTCTCTCTAGCTACTCATGCAGGTATATGTGCAGGCATTTGGTCAGATTCCTCTTCAGTGTCCACTAGGTAGAGTGCATGATGCTGGGAACTCAGCTAAATGTAACGTGGACTCTCAGAGACTTCACAGCCCACAATAAGGAGATGAGGTATGGATATATTTCATAATACAAATTTAAGAGCATATGTCAGAGGATATAAAGATCTCCCAACTGGGAAGATCTAGAGAGATTCCAGTTCACTCAGCCCTCACCAAAAAGAATATACTAATTGGCATCTATTGCTGTGGGATAAGCCAACCCAAACATAGTGACTTAAAACTACCACTGTTTATTTCTTTTTAATTTCATGATTTGAGTGCAGGTGTGGCTCCTCCCTGTTCCACATGGCGTCAGCTGGGGCGGCTCATGGGGGCTGGAGGATCTGGGATGGCTTCATTGACATATCTGTCACCACAGCTGGGAGGGCTAAGAAGGGTGGGGCTGTCTTTCTTGCAGGGTAACTGGGCTTTGTTACATGGCAGTTTAGGGTCAAAGAGAGTGGAAGCTGTCAGACCTCCTAAGGCCCAGGCCCAGAACTGGTACAGAGTCACTTCCACTGCATTCTACTGATCAGAGCAAGTTACCAGGCCAGCCCAGATCAAGATCCATCCCTTTATCAGAGGAGTGGAATGCACACACAGAAATGAAAGAACCTCTGGTGGCCAACTGTGCAATCTATGACGTTAACGTAAAGAAAATTATCCTAAAAGCTGAAAAATGAGATCTTACTGTCTAAACTAGCAGTTTATGGTCCCTAGTGAGGACTGGCTGTGCTTTCCTAGTTGCCTAAGTGTGTGAGCTTCATATGTCAGTCTCAAAGGGTACAATTACCCACCTCTGCATCCCTCTTTTTACACTGTCCAGCCCAAGATTAGATAAAGATGATTTCTGGGAAGCTTACATTGTGAGTCATTCAGCTGGGGTCCCGGTGGCCTTCCAGGTTTTTTTAATTTAAAGATAGGGGTCTCACTTTGTTGCCCAGGCTGGAGGATAGTGACTATTAATAAGCATGATATTGTATACTGTAGCCTGAAACTCCTGGACTCAAGCAATCCTGCTTCAGCCTCCTAAGTAGCAGAGATTACAGGCATGCACCACCACACCCAGCTCACTCCCAGCTTCTTATCTGTCCCTTTCACCTTTTTTTCACCACCTTTGCTCTTTACCAGTTCCTTGCCCATGATTTCCACCCTCCTTACTGAGTTTTCCACCTCTCTCTCTCTCATTGCAGGCACTAAAACAGGTGCAGATCTTAATGATGGTACTTGTGAGCCTGGACTGGCTTCCCCAGCCTCCTACATGAACCCCTTCCCAGTGCTCCGTCTCATCGAGGACTTGAGGCTGGCTTTGGAGATGCTGGAGCTTCCTCAGGAGAGAGCAGCCCTCTTGAGCCAGATCCCTGGCCCAACAGCTGCCTACATAAAGGAGTGGTTTGAAGAGAGATTGGTGAGTAGTCCCGTGGCCTGATTGGGAACCACTGGGAAATGCAATGGTGTAGCCCATGGAGTGCCACTGCTGACTGGGGCTATTGACTCATCTGCACACCTTCCAGCCTTTTCTTCCATCCCACTTAGCCAACGATGCGGGGTGGCCCTTCTCATCAAGGAGTGTAGAGCCTAGTCAAGCAACTTAAGCTATGCCCTCTGACCTCCCGTGGTCCACAGTCATCCTCTCCTGAGGAAATCCAGGGCCAGAGAAGGGTAAACATTGAAGATTTCACACGCACAGACCCCCTCGAATTGCATGTACTACTTACTGAGTTATAATCATGGCTGGGATCTCTCTCCTCGGCTAGATCCCACTGCCCCTTGTTTCTTACCACAAACTAAAGACTGGGTTACCTTATTGATTTAAAAAAAAAATGCTTTATAAATTTCTTAGAAGAAAATATTTTCTTAACATTTTTGCATTTCTTTGATAAAAGGCCAAACCTTAAAAAATTAGTTTATTTGTATTCTTCTGTATGGCCTTTAAACTTCTGACCCTATATCCTATCTGGAAAAAAATGCATTTCTTATATGCATATTCACATATGCAGCATTTTATTTTTGAGACTGGATCTCGCTCTGCCACCCAGGCTGGAGTGCAGTGTGGCTTCATCGGTTCTCCCACCTCTTGCTCCCAGAAGTGTGCACCTCTGCAGAAGTGCACTGCCACACCCGGCTAATTAATTTTTTGTTTTGTTTTTGTTTTGTGGAGACAGGGTTTCCCTGTATTGCCTGGTTGGTCTTGAACTCCTGGCTCAAACAATCCACCCACCTCGGCCTCCCAAAAGTGCTAGGATTCTAAGCATGAGCCACTGCACCTGGCCAGTATTTTACTGATATACTTAAATTATAAAAATAACACAAAACAAAATTGTAAAGATTTTTATTTGTACAAATTTGTGGGGTACATGTGAAATTTAGTTACATGTATATAATGCATAGTGATCATGTCAGGGTATTTAGGGTATCCATTGCTCACCAAAATAGATTTTTAAAGGATAGGCTAAAAAACAGCTCCAATATTTTTTTCCCATATACCGAGAAATCACCTTGTGCCCATTGGGTGGGGCCTCTCCCACTTGAGACTATTCATATTCTATGCTGTTATTTTCTATTAGGATTTTAGTGGTTTTCTTATCTATTTGAATGATCTTCTCTTAGCCCTTTGCTTTATTTGTAGCATATATTTTCCTCTCTCTGTTTTTAAATGTTTAGGGTGCTTTTGAGACACGGAATTTTAAACAAGTGTACTTCACTCTATCAGTCTTTCCTTGGTTTCTTGTTTTCCTTTTGGCCCTAGCAAGGCCTTTCCCAACCTCAGAACAAATAACTGTTCACCTGTTTCTTCCTCTAGTAGGTTTATGGCTTGATTTTTATCTTACGGTTAACTCTAATCCATCAACAATAGTTTTTAGTGTTTGGTATAAACACAATGAATCTTATTTTTAAAACAGTTTTTGGAAATTTATTAAAAATATGTTTGATCCAAAGGCAGTTGACAATCAGTTGATTTTTTTCAAGATGCCTTGGTAGAAAACAGCTTGCCTTCAGATTTGCAGTTTTGTGTTGGGATTATGTACAATGGTTTAGGGAATGCCTTCCTTTGGAGAGATTTCCCTAAAAGAATTCATAAATCTTCTAGAGTAATTATGGCCGTCACTAACCTATCAAGGGCGAAGCAAGTACTCTTAGGGGGTCAGAAGTTCATATAAACATTCCAAGATGTAAGGGCTGTATGCTAAGGTTTTAATTCTGGAAAGAGATAGCCTGTCTGTATTTTACATCTTGCAGACCTAAAGTCATTTTACGATCAGCCCGTATACACATTCCACACAAGGTCTTAATCTGTATGGAAATAAATTCAGACTGGTGAACAAATTCATCCGGTGCTTTAGATTGGTGATTTTAGTTAGAAGTTGTTACTGCTCAGATTTTGGTCTGTGGCTCAGCAGCTTTCTTACCCCTAGTAGCTTGTGAAAAATGCAGAATGTGGGCTCCCATCTCACACTTGCTGAACCATCTCCGGATGACTCATAAGCACGTTAAGTTTAAAAAGCACTGTTTTCAATCATGGAGACTCACTTGAATTTTTTTTTTTTTTTAAATCCCATGTGGATTAGGATTGGAATTGAAACTAGTAAAACGGTTGAGGGATTAGGCAGCACTGCGCAGCGCCTTCTCATGCATGGTGTCTGTGCCTCCCTTTATTTGTTCCCCTCTCCTCTGTAGACACACTGGCATTGTCACACACCTAGAGTTCCTGCTTGGCCACGACACTGGCCCGACGTGATGCAACTCTCTCTCATGACATCTCTATCAGTTGGGATATTTTGGCCAGTGAAGTGACGTAAGCAATAACAAGATAGACCACAAACAAGATGTCCAGAAGACAGACAGTCCCAGGTTTAAATGAGTGGCTCTGAATGACCTCATGGGCACTGGTTCTTCCTGTCTTTTTGCCCTGCCATCCTCAAGGGGTGGTTTTTGCCCAGGCATGTCCCATAACAGTCACAAGATCGTCACTAGAACTACAGGCAACATGTCCTTACAAGACACAACTATGCAATTACATGCAGAGGTAGGGAGCAGTTACTTTAGTGTGTTTTTTTTTGTTGTTGTTATTTTTAATCAGAAGGGAAACTCATTCTCTGCAACCTTCTAGCAGACTTCCCATTTAGCCCCAGTGACCAGGATTTGTTCACCCATGCATAGCTGCAAGGGAGGCTGGGAAAGCAAGCAGTTGCACTGCCATAGAGGGAGGTGGACTCTGTCAGAAAGGAATGATGATGAAGTTGGGGAAAGCTGTCTTTCAGGAAGACAGCTCGGAGTGACTGCCACAAACTCTGTTAGGTTTGAGTTTACTCTTGTTGACTGACAAATTCTTTCCATGTTTTCTCAATATGTTTTCTTTTTAAACTTGAGTTTCTAAAGAAAAGAATATGATTGGCCCAGTTAATTATTTTTTAGTGAAGTCATCCAGATCAATGAAGAAGTGCTAAGTGTAAAATAGATAGGAATTAAAGACTCTTAATTTATTCATAGTTCTGGATGCACACCTTAGGTCAGGTGTCTACCCCAGGGCAAATCATCTGTGAGCAGAGGGGAGGGATTATGTGATGGGAAATGTGGTCTTGTACTGCTGCTCCTCATCAGGGCTGCAAATCTTCTGGCACTGGGCATCTGTGGTCCACCAGAAGAATGGGCTGCTAAGAAGCAGGGGTCAATGTGGAGGAATAGTCATGGTTAGAATAGGACAAATAGCAGACTAGTCCTGGGCTCTCTCTTTCATGTTTTACATGAAAAGGGCACTCCTAGTCCGAGTGCCTCCAATTGGGCAGCTGTGTCTTTGTTATAGGGCTGGTGCCTTTCCTGCTGGGTCCTGGCAGAGCTGAAGCACAGCTGGGCCAGCACAGTTGGCAGCAGTAGGAGCGCTGTTGGCCAGGACTCTGCCAGGAGATGGGTATAAAACAGAGCAGACTTGTCCTAAAGCCCAAGTGGAGCAGACCTGCCCAGGAGTCAGTGGCACTGGGTTGTGAGTGAGTTTCCCATGCTCCGGGGTCTAAAATAGCATCCTGCCCCTTGGCAGTAAGTATGAAGAGAAGTGGGCTCCAGGCCTAGAAGGGCACGTGTGAGGCTTTCTTAATGGGGATACCCTCTGGGGCCTCAGTGAGGTAAGGACAAAAGGGTCTGGATTCCTTTGGTTTAGGAGCAGTATTATTTCCCCTGGAAAGCTGATGAATGAGGACCTCACATAGAGGGTGTCTTGAGGTCCAAAATGAGCTGGGACCTGGCCTGCAGCAGAGCAGTGTTACCCTCAGGAGATGGGAAGGCGGTCCTTTACATCTGGAAGACAGAGCCAAGCTCAGGGTTAGTGCTCATGGAGGATGACACTGAGGCCCTGGCTGGAAGGCTGAGGCAGCTCTGTTGTGATGGGAACAGAGCTGAGTTCCAGAAAGGGGCAGACTCCTCCTTCTCTGTTTACTATGGTGAAATGTAGGATGATGCTCTGAGAAGGGTGTGGTTATTTCAGGTCAGGAGCCCCAGAACCCCACAGGTGGTCCTGAAGCCCAGAAAGGGAAGCAGTGCTCATCAGTGACCCTGGCATGTACTAGGGGCAAGAAGGAGCTGGTGCCACCGTGACCACTTCCAGGACTTGGGCTGTGCATTGAGTGGGGCTTTCCCGTGGTCTGAAAGGGGTGTCTCTACCCTGCTTGGCTTGGCTGGGTGAAGGTTGGTTACAAAGATCTAAGGCTAGGTTGGGTGGTGGAAACCTTAGAGAGGATAGCCAGCCAGATTCAAATGGGCTCTACAGGGCTGGGGACAGCCACCTCGCTGGGAGGAGCAGACCCAGGCTGGTACAGTGTTGATTCATGTCCCAGGTCTTTGGGTGATGCCCAGAAGATACCACAGCCAGCAGAGTCTCCATATGAAGTAGCCATGGGTGCTTCTCCAACAGTATGTTGTGTCCACCCTTCATTTCCTACCAGCCAGCCAGTCTGTTCTGCTGTTTCACACACTGGGTATGGGCCAAGGAGATTCTTGGTGAAGGTTCAAGATGAAGTCAGAGAAAGGGTAGGCAAAGCCAGCAGCAAAGTGAAAGCAAGTCAAGGAAAAGCTCAGGCTCCAGGGTAAGGGGTAGTGTTGGCAGAGAACCTATAGAGAAGGGCTGTACTCTGGGACCTCTTTGGAACTAGGGTACACAGTGTAGGCTTGGCCATCCCGAAGGAACCCAGGCTTTTATTTGCGAGGTTGTAAGAGTCCTAGTCAGTGTGCTTGAGTGGGTGAAAGCAAATTGAACCAGGGTGAGGGAGTATGGGAGGTAGGAAGGAGTTAAAAGGCCAGGGTTCCACCCTGGTTCTGCCACTCACTTGTATGAGCCTCTTCTTCACTTCCCTGGGACTCAGTTTCCCTACTGGATAACAGCTGAGTCTGAAACTGCAAGATCTGGCCAAGTATTCCAATTCTGCAGTTTATTCTAGGGGCTATATGGAGTGGCCTCTTTGTAAGCACCAGCCTTTGCCTCCCTCAGTCTTGACCTCTTGATTTCCAAAGTATGGAGACAAGAACCTCTCGGTTTACTGCTGCCCTTATGTTAGGGCTTGATGGAGACCCACCTCTCGAGCAGCAAATCTGTTTACCATAGTGAAAAACCTGAGGAGTTGCCCTCCTGAATGAGCAACCTCTGCTGGGGCCAGCTGGGTTAAGTGCTCACCTCTGACAGCCCAGCAACTCAGTTCAGGTGCCCTCAGTTACCTTTTTAACTAGTTTCCCAAGAAACCCAGGCCCAAGCTGGGGAACAAAGCCACCCCCCTTCTCAGCTACAAACCACCTTGTCACAGATGGCAGCTTCTTCAGCTCCTGGCTCCTCAAACAAAGCCCATGCATTCCTGCCAGATTCAGCTTGCAATCTTTCATTCTGTCGAAAGAAGCAAATCTGTTTACCATATTGAAAAGCCAGAGGAGTTACAAAAAAAGGTGGAGAGGAAAAGCTGTTTTATGAATTATAAAATGTGAGCTTGAATTTCTGACCATGTGATTCATTTCTGTGTCTCCATTCTCCATCCAGAATGGGAAACAAAAGATAGGTCAGGACACATGTGTGTTGAACATTTTAATTTTGAAAAGTTACAGAAGGAGTTTTGTAGACAAACCTTTTCCTCTGGATCTTAAAGGAGAGGAAGGAAAATTTGGTGCTTATTTTTCCAAGGAAAACAGTAGAGCCTGTGTGAGCCGATTTCCAGCATGTTTTCTTACTTCCCCTGTGACAGGTGTGAACTTGAGTGGTGTCCTTGCTCTCTTTCTGCGCTTAGCTCCCAAGGGACTTTTGGGCTGGGCTCCAGTGGCACCAGGGCTGGTTCTTTGTCCCTGTGCAGTGCTGAAAGAAGCCACTAGGTGGGAGTCAGGGACAAATGCTGGGAAGTGAAATCCCAAAGAGTGAGGTACAGCAGGGGCTTTACATGAGAAAACAGCTTTTTATTTTTCTTTTTTAGACAAAGATAATATAAGCACCTCTCATTACTGAAGCTGCTGAGCTGCACCGGGGTCAGCTGGCAAAGAGAATTCTTTGCCATTTTCCTTAGAAACAGTGGACAGAGGGCAGTCAAGGGAGCACTCCACTGTTGAGGGTAGAGGAGAAGAGACAGGGCTGGTCCTGGGAGCACAGACTTGACCTTACCCTGTGGATGTGAGGAAACCTCTCCAGATTCTTTGACTGCAGTGCCTTCTGCTGGGGTGCAAGTAGGATGGCCCTTTCCATTCCCGGAGGCATATCCTAGCCCACAGTGTATGCTATGCTGTGCCCTAGAGAAGCTTCCTGTCCCCTGTGGGACTTTGAATGCCTTTTTCCTGGCACAGCAGCCAAGACTAGGGGCCTTCAGCCACTGCAAATTTAGCAGTTTTAATTTTCCTGGATCGTGATCCCTGCCCCCAAAGTAAATTTACCCTACTAAATTCTAGCAATCTGGATCCTTTCAGATCTGACCTAAAGAGACTATTTCAGCCCCTAACAATGTTTATAAATGACCAAGAATGTGCAAACACTGGTGAAAGAGCAAATAAATCCTTCCCCACTAAACTTCCTGCTTCAGACGCTGGGGCCATGGTGGATGATGTTGCCAGGTTAGCATAACTTGAGGTCTGAGCATGTAGACACCCACTTACCCTCCACTCACAAAAAAAAAAAAAAAAAAAAAAAAAAAACCTGCCAGAGAAACACCACCAAGAGCCTTCTGCCCTTTCAAGTACCTGCTAGTGGGCAGTCAGGCTCCAGGGAATTTATGCTTCTGGCAAGTTTAGTAATATATGTTTCGAATAACTTTTTTTTTCTCTTTGAGATGGAGTCTCACTCTTATTGCCCAGGCTGGAGTGCAGTGGTGTGATCTTGGCTCACTGCAACCTCTACCTCCCAGGTTCAAACAATTCTCCTGCCTCAGCCTCCTGATTAGCTGGGATTACAGTTGTGCACTACCGTGCCCGGCTAATTTTTGTATTTTTAGTAGAGACAGGGTTTTGCCATGTTGACCAGACTGGTCTTGAACTCTTGACCTCAGGTGAGCCGCCCACCTCAGCCTCCCAAAGTGTTGGGATTACAGGTGTGAGCCACCGTGCCTGGCCTTAAGGAACTTTTGAAAGCAGTTTCCTAACCTCTCACTCCTCCAAGTATTGTCCTGGGACCAGTGGTGCAGGCATCACCTGGGAGCTTGTCAGCAGTGCACAACAGCAAGCCCCATATCCAACCTACTGAATCAGAATCTGCGTTTTTACTAGAGCCCCCTCAGGCCCAGGGAATTCATTCTGGATGGGGAAGCACTGTCCTAACCCAGGGGTTAGCAAACCATGGCCTATAGTTAACCCACTGCATATTTCTTACACTTATCAGCTAAGAATGATTTTTACATTTTTCAAGACTGAAGAAAAATCACAAGAATGTTTTGTGATGGGAAAATAGTATAAAATTCAAATTGTGGTGCCCATAAATAAAGTTTCACTGGAACACAGCCACACGCTGGTTTAGGTGTTGGCTGTGGCTGCTTTTGCACTGCATATAGCAGAGAGACTGTGTGGCCCACCAAACCCAAAATATTTACCATCTGGCCCTTTACAGGAAAAGTCCGCCTACCTTTGTCCTGATCTGTTTTGGATGTGTGTTTCCACGCTTGTGTTCTGTGGAGGCCTGAGCTGCAGTGCCCAGGACTTCCTCCACTGCGCTCTTCCCTCTCCTCCTCCTCCTCACTAGCAGCGGGCGCACTGTGCACCATGTCTGCTGACGGACACAAGTTGTTTCTGACTTACGACGATTTATGAGGGAGTGTCCTGGCAGCTGCCACCCATGGCCCAGAGGTGAAGGCTCGGGGCTAAGTGGAGCCCAGGATGCCTGTAGGTGATAGGTCAGTGGAAAGGCATGTGATCATGAGATTCCTCTCGGTTTACAGTTCTGCCAGATAAGATGCTGCTGACTTCTGGTAGGCAGCAGGAGTGGAACCTCAGGGGACTGCAGCTTCCCTTTCACCCATTCCCTCAAGTACTTGGAATTCCAGACAGGTAGGTGACAATCCTGAGATTCTCTTCTAGACTCTAGGATGGGGTGGAGCAAACTACAGTGACTTTCCCGGCAGACCTGGCCACCCTGGCCTCTTAGCTGTGTTTTCACTTCCAGAATGCTCAGCCTCACGGTCTCTTGCCATTTCCCACAGCTAGCTGCTGCATGTTACATGCAGTAATGAGTTGAGTCTGGCTGTAGGTGAGCAAAGCACTTCCAGGAAGGCCCTGGGGACTGTTGGGTCACTGTAGTGACCCCTATTTATGTACTGTCTGTGGTTCCTGAGGACTTCTGTCTTCAGAGATGGGTCCAGTGAGTCTGAAGCACTACCTCACAGGAGCGGTGTAATGCAAGCAGGAAGCCCAGAGCCCCCAATAACAAGGGCAGCCTTGACCTTTAGGAGTAACTGCCTAGGCCCAATAAAACCTGAGCTTCTAGCCTTTTGGGAGTCGTGTACTGTTTTGATCATCTGAAAACTCTTTTCAGAGAAAAATTTATGCATACAAAGGTACTCTGTGTATATTTTACAAACATATTCAGGGGCTTATCTGATCCCTGGAACCCCATCTGTAGATCAGCAGAGGTGCCCTGGACAGAATGAACATCCAGGGGAAGTGGTGCAGCCATGGGTTTGCCTTGCCAGGCCAGTGCAATGAGGGAGCCACGACCGGGACCCAGCTGCCCCTGGGGATGGTGGGGTGGGGGCGGTGAGTGAGTGAGGAGGTGCCTTAGCTTCTCAATCAATCCCATTTCACTCAGCCCCTCCCCTTTCCCTCCTGCCAACCTGCTCCTAAGTCTTTTGGGGTGTTAATCTGTGATCTTTGAGTAGAATTACAATATAAGTAAAATGTACTTTGGTGTTTAAGGAAAAACAGGGCTGAGATAAGACTTGCTACTTGAGGATGCCATAAAAATGTCAAGAATTTAGCTTAGTTTATCCGGATTCCTCCATCCCTTACTCCCTTTTCTGTCCCTTTCTCTCCCCAACCCTGCACCCTCCTCCTTTGTGCATCACAGTTGAGTTGAGCTAACAGAGGAAACGGGCCATCTTTTCCTCTTTGTGTTGAACATCTTTACCCTGGATAGAAAGACCTTGAAATCTCTTTTCTTCAAATAGCATTTTTTAGTCTTACTTTGCCAGTCTTATCATTTGAGACTTATTCTTTTATACAAAAAATGTTCAAGTTCGTACTGTGTGCTAAGAATTGTAGACATGGAAGTGGGAGAACTGAGTGGGAAATCAGACCCACCTCTGACAGTCTGGTGCAGTAGGCGTGGTTCAGTGTGACTAGGTCAGTGATGAAGTGGAGGGGAACACAGGTGCTCAGGAGGAGCTAGAAGAGGGACACCTGAGCCCCAGCTCCATGTAAGCTGGGAGTTAGCAAGGCTGATGAGAGCAGCCACGATGGCCACATTTCTCCTTCCTCCTCTTGTACCAGAACCTAAGGAAGGGCACTGTGCTCCTCCCAGGAGAGTGGGGGTTCTCTCCCATCCCGTAGAGGCTGGAACTCTGCACCATCTCTCCCGTCCAGCTCCCAAATCAGCTTGTCTACCTCCTTCCTTGGAGTCCTAGATATACCTTTATTGCATACCATGTGGTAATCCTTAACCCAGGTCAGGAAGTTGGTTTCATTTGCCTTGGATGTGGGGGAAAATGTATACCGACAGGATGAATTTCTTCGTTTGACTTGTTCAGGCTTTTAGACAGAGAAAAACCAACCTGCTTTTTCCTGCACCTTTAGAGATGCTCTTCCTTGGCACTTCCTGCCATAGCATGGGTAGGGAACCTGGACTGGGTGGGTCACACTGTGCTCTGGAGCTGGGCAAGAGGTGAGAAGCAAGGGGCTAGAGCTCAGTGCATAGGCAGCAAAGCCTGCTTTTCCTTTCTCGCCTCCGTCTGGGTGTGTCTCCAGGAATTCACTCCTCCCCTCGTGCCAGCTGCTGGCTCCGGCTCTCCTCCCTGCCGCCTCTGTGATGTCTGTGGGCTGGCTCAGCCTGCTGTGGACTGTGCTGCCAGGCATTTGTTTCTGTCCTTTTGGGCTCTGCATCTGGCCTGGTGAACGTTGAAGCCATGTAAGGGGTATGCTGACACCCCATAGGGCCTGCTCTTCAGACTAGGAGTTCCAGGAAACCCCAGAGAGCTGGGAAGCCCCAGGCAGTCACAAGATGTGCATCTGCAAGTCTTTTGCCACAGCAGAGCTTAGGGCCTTGCATGTAACCACAGTTCCCACCGCACCCACATCAAAGGTCACTTTCATAATCAGTCGTAGCCAAAGGCCACACATTAAGGGCTGGGCAAGGGGGAAAAGCTGTTTTTAGCGGGGAGCTCTCAAAGGAAATGGGAATATGAAGAGGAGATGGGGTGGGGGGTGGCATCCAGGGAATGCTGGAGGGGCCCTGGAGAGCCTGCACGTGACCTGCCCTGACAGGAGGAAAACAGCCACAGCTCCAGGTCTCTCCAGCCTTTCCAAGGCTCCTGTCTACCCAGCACTGCTCCCTAAGTCTCGTGGAAATGCACCTGAAGCAGCCTCATGCTTTCCACCTCCCTGCTTGTAAAGCCAGGTAGTCCAGAGTGGGGGACAGCCAAAGAGGCAGGACCCTCTAGCCCTGGCCCCTGTCTAAAATGTGGCCCCCAGGGAGCTCTAGCTGGTGCCAACAGCCCAGGACCAGACTCCCCCGAGTTTGCGGCAGCTGGTCTCCAGGGGATGGCACCACCAGCGCCAAGGACAGCAAACACCCTGCACAGGGCCCGTCGCTCAGCAGGACCAGGAACCCAGACTGGAGCTGCTTCTGAATCTGCTCTTTTTTGGAAACAGCAGGCTTTCCTTGGGGCACAGGCTGTCGCTCGCCTGGAAAACGAGTGGGTGTGAGCTTCGGGGCGGGGGTCAGACTGTGTGTGGGAACCAGTGAGCTCCTCCAAGAGCAGCACTTATTTTTAGTCTTCTCCCCAGTCCCAAATAAACTGAGAGCAGCTGGGAGCCCTGGGTAAATGCAGAGTGAAGCCGAGACAGGAAATCGGGGCTCTCAGTAATGAGTTCCAGCCACTCCAGAAGGGGGAAGCCAGACAAGGAATTTTCTTCAGGACTGTTTCCCTCTGGCAGGCTCTGGTATTATCACTGAGAACAGTCCCGTGTGTGTGTGCGCGTGTGTGTTGTGTTTACAACTCCTGTCCAAGTCTTTCTTTTTCCCCCACCTTTGTGCTAGGTTTGATTTCTCTGCAGGGCTCTGAATCCCAGTCCTGGTGCGTGTGTGCACGCGTGTGTGTGTGTGTGTGTGTGTGT
>NW_016108319.1:0-1548 GCF_001604975.1 Cebus imitator
AAGCGATTCCCCTGCCTCAGCCTCCTGAGTAGCTGGGACTACAGGCACATGTCACCATGCCCAGCTAATTCTTTTGTATTTAGAGACAGGGTTTCACGATGTTGGCCAGGATGATCTCGATCTCCTGACTTCTTGATCTGTCTACCTCTGCCTCCCAAAGTGCTGGACTTACAGGTGTGAGCCACTGCACCTGGCCCAGGGACTGTAATTTCTTAATAAGATTCACGGAGTAGCTTTCATAAAATATACATTTGTGTTTTATTTTTCCTTTACAACATGAGACTAAAAATACATATGCAACATTACCCTCAGAATGAACACTTCACAGATTCATAGTTCAGTATTTTTGTATGTAGTGGTGATTTAAAATGAACTAATTTGAAATATACTGGTTGCCTCCATGACCCCCATGGCTGTATCATGATTTAATCTGAAGATGAACTCCATGCAATTCATAAAAACACAGAAGTTTTGGCTCATTTTGTTACATTAGGTATTTTAGGCTTCGACTCACCAAAATACTTTTTACATATTCTGTATAAGTATACGTACACATTTTATGTGTATATAATATAAATAGAAATATATAAATATCCATTTTTGTAGCATTTATCTTCATAATAGACCAAGCAGAAACAGTTTTGGTTTGTGCATATCAAATATATCAGATTGTGCATGTTTTATTCTATTGTGCAATAAAGAAATGCATCATAACATAACAATATAATTTTTTTCAAAAATTATATACTTCAGTATGTAACCACATAAGAGGCTCCCTTTCCCATAACAATTATTAGGAAAGAAACTGAGTTTGACTACATGTAGCTATCATAACTTATTTGTAGATGAATCACAGCTGTTGTAATTCTGCAAAGGATAAGAAAGGGAGCTAGGGCAGTTTATAAGACAAACATTTAACAGGTTATGTCCCAAGACTAGGTGTGCGTTTCTTGATGCCAGAGATTGAGGTGAAGTTTGCAGTCACTTGCTTTGCAAGCTTCTGGGTAATGGTGAACATAAGCAAAGCACCAAAAGGTAAATTGTGTTGACATTACTCATGGCAGGACAAAATTCTGTTAATGCACAATGTAGAGTTCTCTGGAATGGAGAATATATATTAGAGACAAGCCCAGTGTGGAGCCTCATGCTTCCATCTTGAACCCAGACCCTTGTACTTGCCTGTTGAAACTGTGGGGTCTACAGGGCAATCTTTATGCCCACTAACCCAGACTACTTCAGAGCATGCAGGCCTGCCCCAATCACAGAGTGGCTGGTTGAGAAGAAAGGAATGGAGGGTTGCTTCTTCACAGAGAAGTTCTGTTTAGCAGGACCCATTCCATGGGTGAGAGATATAAAGATGGAAGCATCTCTTCTGAAATGCCAGCTGAGCTCATAAAGGACAAAGAAAGTACTTGGCTGGATTCTGGCCTTTGGGATAACATAATCCTATTGATTAAGAAAAATACAGGTATCCTTCTGGGACAAAGATAGCAGAAGAAGAAAACTGGTAACAACCCTTGCTGTTCAGCAGCTGCTGCAGGTGAACCC
>NW_016108319.1:6807-21015 GCF_001604975.1 Cebus imitator
TGCAATAAATAAATGGGAGAAAAAAAAAAAAGAAAAATATCACTCTATGAATGTCCTAGACTTTAATTGGGATTTTCATGCCTTTTGTTAGAAGGAGAGATTGAAGACGTTCTCACTAACTCTTGGCCATTAGGTAAAAAGTCTGGAAGTCGCTTCTTGTACATTAACACAACGGGGTGGGGAATTGATGCAGAGGAATGGCATAAACATTTTTCTTCCACCCTGCCTTGGATTCAATAGCCCCAACCAGAAGGGCATCCACTGGTTTGGGGTCTCCGAAATGTGTCATTCATTAAACATAGTGGTAAAGGTTAGAAGTTAACATTTCTTGAATGTCTACTCCATTCTAATAATTCTATATAACCATCTGATTTCATCATTATAATTTAATGATTACATAATTAAGTGCAGTTACATCTCACACTGAGGTTTGAGTCTAAAGTTAGGAAGCCCATGGTAAAAATTATCCTTGAAAATCACTTAGGAAAAGTGCCACACTGGCAAGAGTTTTCCTTTCTCTTACTAAGCATAACATAGCCATATTTTTCTTCAGCCTTGGATAAGAATTCTAATTTTTGCTTTTCAGATGAACATGGGATAAAAGAGTTGTCTGTTTAGGGGCTCTATTATATATAAAAATATGTATCTTTTAAAACTAGATTTACATTTAGCCAGTGAGATGGTTACACTATAAGAATCAGTAAAAATAAAAGCCAAATGAGGGTGCAGCCACACATTGATGTCTCTTATCTCATACTCACACCTGGCCATGCACTTACTGAGTGAAAAGGGGGCAGAATGCTACTTCCTTCTTTCTCATTTTTTTGGGGCCAAATTCGTATAATTGAATTTAATTGTGCCTAAGATGTGACTGGATTATAACAGTGTATTATTTAGGGCAAGCCACGTCATGCTGCAGTAACAAACGAATCCTGAAGTCTCATTGGCTTTTCCCAAAAAAGGCATGTTTTCCATTCATGGAAAGTCTGGTAAAAGCTGGTGACTTCTCAAGGAGACCATCCTCCATGTGGAGACCAAGTAACGTAAACTGTTTCCATCTTGGGCCATTGCCAGCTTATCTTGTGGCCTCTATGATAAATTGTCCAGAGACAAAGAGAACTGAAAGATCACACACTCATTCTTAAATGCTTTTGCTCAGAAGTGGCACACATTACATGCTCATGGTCAATTGGACAGAAATAGGTACTTAGTCTCTCCAACTTTAAAGGGCTAAGAAAAATCAGGGAACACATGGATATTCAGAGGGCAGTAAACGTCTCTACCACAAATAGCTCATTTATTTAATAAGGACTGACTGTACATATCACTGTTCTAAGTACTTTATAGGCGTTATTTCATATAACCTATGAGATAAGTAGTATTTTTGTTTTCATTTTAAGGTGTAAAAGTGAGGGTTGGAGTAGCTAGATAATTAGTCCAAAGTCACCCAATTAAAAAGTGGCAGAGCCAGGATGAGCTCCTACTACCATAATCTACAGCCAAAGCCACTAATCCAGGTGTGTGTTATTGAGTCATGCTTTAGCCCTTCATAAAACTTTATACCTGTTGTTTGGGCATAACATGTAATATAAATAGTGGTTTGTCTTAAACCATAGGATATGATTTGGCATGTGATTTAGGCAAGCTATCTGGTCCTGAGAGAATTTTTTTCAGGTGTCTTTTTTTTGCATGAAGCATATATTCTATTCTCTCTTTTTAAAAAGTTATCCTCATCTATTATTTTCTCTTTCCCTCCTGAAATGTCTTATTTGCTCCTCTCACCCTTAACTCACAACTTTTTATTTATCTGGGCATGAAAAATCTGTCCATGTTTTGTAGAAAGTGGATGGATCCTTAGGTAGGGGCCATATTCACTCAGGAAAGGACACAAGAAATGTAGGCCCAGGGGAAAGAGAGATGAGGAGAGTGTAACAATGGTGGTTGTATCACATTTTTCGATCTAAGTCAGGACTTATCCCACATATGGAAATAACTAAATTATGAATTAGATTGTAGGGCACCCTATAGGAAGGGAAAGTTTGCTGAGTAGAAGGGTTTGATATTGAAAGCTAAATGAGGCTCATGCCCAGAGCAACCACTTTTTCCTAAATTTGATATTCCAGGAGTAGATTTAATGATGGGGTGGGTGTGGTCTCCTGCTGTAAGGGACTAGAGACATTTATTTTATTTATTTCAAATGATAAGATGTTGTTCAAGACTTTGGGTTCCCAGAGAATGCAGATTCAGGGCCCTGGTGGGAAGAAAATGGTTGGATATTAGAAGGAACCTCCAGAAGCATCCTCTGCTGCATCACATTTGGATTGTGGAATAGAACTCAGATAATTCTCCATGAACGCCCCCCATGCTAGGAAAGAATAGATTTCTGTGAGGTGTGAGCTGACTTTCTCTACTAAGAGTTTCTTGGCAGCCTAATCACCTGGGATCTAGCTGGGGTACATAGGGCCATAGGCTCAGGGTAAGGCACATATGATACTCTGGGCAGTGTAGCTGTTACATTAACCCCCAAATCTCAGTGGCTTAACATAATAATGTTGATGGGAATGATTTATTGAAGGGGGTCTGTTACACACAATCAATGAGGGATCTGAGCTTCTACCTTTCAGTGGCTCCACTGTTCCCTAGTGTCTCAGAGTCCCCTGCCATATTCTCTGCATCTAGCTGGAACATGAAGGAAGAAAGAGAAAGAGCATGGAGGATTCCTGTAGGATATTTCTATGGGCCAGGCCTAAAAGTGGTGCACATCCCTTCAACACAATCCATGGACTAGAACTAGGACATTTGGTCACACCTGAATACAAGGGAAAGCAGGGAAATGTAGTCTAGCTATGTGCCCAAGAAGAAGAGGGGGTGGATAAGGTAAACACCATGCCAATCTCTGCCACAACCAAATATGAGTAGAAAGCTAACATCTTCATAGAGTGCTCACCTAGCCCTTGGTGAGGAGGTAGGAATCAAGACTTATTCAGCAGGGGCTGGGACAACCATAATATTGAAGGCCAACCTCAAGTATAGCTTCAGGCAGGGCACAGGAAACCCTTGACAAACACAGACCACAATTCTCTAGTGTTTAACCAGCAGCTTTCTGAGAAGAACTGGCAAAAGAGGGGCTCCTAGACTATGAAGAGGTAGACAGGTGAATTGTTCTGGAGCTTCATGGAAGTTCCTGATGACATCATCAGTGATTCCAGAAAAGATAAAGGGAGAATCTTCAGTAGTATAAGAGTTCCTGGGCCCTGGAAGATTCCTTGATAATGTACTACCAATAGGACTTTGAAAGAATTTGTATGCCTGAGATAATAATAATAAGTAACATTTATTTAGTGCTTACTGTACATCAGAAACTGTGCTGAATGCTTTACCTGCTTGTATTAGGGTTCTCTAGAGGGATGGAACTAATAGAATTGATGTATATATGAAAGGGAGTTTATTTTTTAAAAATTTATTTATTATACTTTAAGTTCTGGGGTACATGTACAGATCGTGCAGGTTTGTTACATAGGTATACATGTGCCATGGTAGTGGTTTGCTGCATTCATCGTCCCATCATCTACATTAGGTGTTTCTCCTAATGCTATCCCTCCCCAATTCCCCAATCCCCAGCTATTCCTCCCCTAGCTCCCCACCCCCAGGCCCCGGCGTGTGATATTCCCTTCCCTGTGTCTGTGTGTTCTCATTGTTCAACACCCACTTATGAGTGTGAACATGCGGTGTTTGGTTCTCTGTTCTTGTGTCATTTTGTTGAGAATGATCATTTCCAGTTTCATCCATGTCCCTGCAAAGGACATGAACTTATCGAAAGGGAGTTTATTAAGGAGAGTTGACTTATATAATCACAAGGTGAAGTCCCATGGTAAACCATCTTCAAGTTGAGGAGCACAGAAGCCAGTAGTGGATCAGTCCAAGTCCCAAAACCTTAAAAGTAGGAGAGCTGACATTGCAGCCTTCAGTCTGTGGCTGGAGGCCTGAGAGCCCCTGGCAAACCACTGATGTAAGTCCAATGATGTTTGAGGGAAGGAAGCATACACCATGGGGCAAAGATGAAGGCCAGAAGACTCAGCAAGTCAGCTTCCACCACCTTCTTCTGCCTTTTTCTAGCTGTGCTGGCAGCTGATTCGATGGTGCCCACCTACATTGTGGCTGGGTCTTCCTTTCCCAGCCCACTGATACAAATGTTAATCTCTCTAGCAACACCCAGAAACAATGCTTTGCATTCTTCAATCAAGTTGACACTTAATAGAAACCATCACACTGCTCCACATTCTTTAATCTTCACAACTGTTGGGAGGGAATTCTCCATGGTTCTTTTGCATTTCTGCATGTCTTACAGGCAGAGGCACTGGCTTTCTTTGTTCCAGACTATCTTTCCAAGAAGATTTCTGTCAAAAATAGCTTTAAATGATAGCGATAGTAGCTTCCTCTAAATCAGAGGGCATATTTGTTCCCCCTTAGGAATTAAGGGGACAAGTTTCATGCAAACATGAAGCTCATGCTATATTCTGTATCATGAGTAATGAAGTCTTCATGTGATCCAGGAGTCAAGTAATTATGTGTCTTCTGTCTGCCTCTATGAAACGATGGCAGGTTAGTGGTTTAGCTTGAAAGTAGCATCAAATCTCAGACCTTCACAGTTCTTGCAACAACAACCCCATAATGTTGATAATAATGATCATGCCTGTTTTACAGATGGAGGTTTGGCGTTTTTATTTTTTTCTTTTCTTACCATTTGAGGTTTTTAAAGGTGAAGGGACTTGCCAATGTCTACAGTTATTAAATGATAGAGACAAGATTTGAATTTAAGTCAGCATCTCCGGGATGAGGATTTATGGCTAGAACTTTTAGTTATATGAATGAGGTATTCCTCAAGTTGAGAAGACAAAGGTGATACAAAGTTTGATGAATGATAATTGAGGATTTATTTTATGCATGAGTCTAACTAGAATAAATAGGTGAAATATTTATCCTTCACAAAGCCTCAGAAAAGAAATTCTTTCCTGCTGAGATTTTAGGAATGGAGTTTTACACGTTATGGTATCATTAAGTAAATGTCAATTAAGACAAATGACCACACCAAGTGAGCAGTTTCTTAATTCAAAACTTGTTTTCTTTGATGGCAATGCAAGTATACCCATAGAGAGGGCTTTGGGCTTGTCCTCAGAGCTCAGCAGAACTCTTGGTTTTAAAAGATAAAAATATTTAGGTAGTGTGACCAGTCAAACATCTTGGCAGTAGGAGGGGACCCACTGGTGGGCAGGCAACATTGTTTCCTGGATATATTGAAGATGAAGGTGTGCTATTAAAAATAAAAGAATGCTAGTGCTCTGGGCAAGGAGTTATCTCCTGGTGTGTTTTAACGCTGTTAGGAGTTTTCTTCAGTGCAGATGTGATCAGTATACCTTGAAGTTTCTTTCTTCAGATTTTCTGAAATTTTTCATCTTTAGCTTCAAAGAGTCTGAGAATATTGAGGAAGTAAAATGCTCTCTGCATTCACTGTATGTAACTTCCCCCCTTTTACTCACTTGGGAAGCACTCAGGTTTAGATGTGTGTCACCGTGACTTTGAGAGATATCTGGAACTTAATATTTGCAAGTGTTTCAGTAAGACATTCAATACTCTGTCTTCTGGGATTATCTCCCTTCTAATCTGCTTCAGTTTCCTGGAATTTAGATATAATGGCTGGAGCTCTAGCTGCCATCTAAGAGCATGAGACAATCTTCATAGAGAAAGCCTGAGCTAAAGCACTTTCATCAAGGACAGGTTTGTAGCTTGGTGAAAAGGTGTATTGACATAGATTTTATAGGAATTGAAGTTTAATGCAGTAAATATACAAGATGTATTGTCACAAAATGTTATAAAATTATGTGATGTTTGTGAGCATGCCTTCTCATCTCCTTAGTTTCTCATGAGCGATAAACTTGGATCGTTAGCAAAAAGTTTTGCCAAGTGTCTTATATTCTCCAATGATGTCACTCTAAGACTAAACAGTTTTTTGAAATTATATGAGACTCAGCTACATTTTCTTTCTATGCTATGAACATCATCTTGCTATATTGTTCACAGGTTACATAATAATAAATAGTTTCCAGGCATGTTCTAACCATGAAAAGGATAATAGCCTGGAGGCCCCCACAAGGTTCAGAGACTAAGCAGAACAGATAGTGCTAAGCTCTGCCATACTTGCTAAGGATGGTGAAACAGAACGATAAGAGCTCAGATTTCTCATGACTCTACTAAACCATCATACCAGTCCTAGACTGCTCAACTTGTGTTTACTTTAGTGAGTGTATATATTATTCAAGGTAGGCTAACTGCTACCACAATCCCATTTTAGTGATTTAACCCAGTGAAAGTTTATTTCCACTCCTGCATACGTCCATATTAGATGTTTGTTTTGGTTGAATGACTCTGCTGGCAGATTCTCTCAAAATGGCAACACAGGCATCTAATTTTCTATTTTATGACTCTATTATCCTCTGAATCTTGGAGTCTACTCGATTCAGATGAAAGTGGAGTATTCCTGTGGGAGGATTTTATCTCCCAGTCCCGAAGATGGCACACATCATTTCTACTCATAGCTCATTGGTGAACCTTGATCACATGATGTGCCCAGCTGTAAAGAAGTCTGGGAAGGATAGTTTGTTTATTTTAATTTTTGTGAGTACACAGTAGGTGTATATATTTATGGGGTACATGAGATACTTTGATATGGGCGCACAATACATGATAATCACATCATGGCAAATGGAGTATCCATCCCCTCAAGCATTTATCCTTTGTGTTACAAACAATCCAATTGCATTCTTTAAATTATTTTAAAATGTAGAATTATTATTGACTATAGTCACTCTGTTGTGCTATCAATACTAGGTCTTATTCATTATATATTTTTTGTACCATTAACCATCCCCACCTCTCCCCTCACCCTCCCACTATCATTGGGAAGGGTAGTTTAATTGTGTTCCCAGGAGGAAAAGGAATATGGTTTGAAGACAGTGAGCCAGTTTTTGTCATCGTACAGAAATGATATTTTAGTTTTTTGAAGCTATTGTTATTTCTAGCCTCTGTTCCCAGGAGCTGAATGCAATTCCTAACCTATGAAGTTGTATCAATTTTAGTGTCAAACATGTACATCTTATGTACCAATATAAAACTGTCAAGAAATATACAAAGATAAATGATATAAAAAGTATAAAATATTGATATAAAATTCAACACATATATATGTTTATATATGTACACAAGTCTGCACATGGAAAGACAATTCCAAGAAGATACATATCAAAATTTTAAATGTAGTCACTGCCAGGAATGGAAGTAGTTTGAGATGAAATGGGACTTTTATTTTTTAAAACATATGCTTCTATACTGTTTGATTTTTTTGACAAAATGAATGTATTTGTGTCTATAATAAATTTGAAATAAGAATCTTGGTTAATATCTCTTAAATAACCTGTATAATTCTGAACTCCAAAACTTATGAAATTTAAGGACTTGGAGAGTTCACATGCAACCCAGAAAATGCCTCGATTGTGGGAGGATAAGAATGACAGTGAACTTAAGTAGTTCAGAGAAGATAAAGGAAAGCAAGGGAATAGACATTAGGTAAATGAAAGTTTCTCTGTTTCTAGTAAAGACAATCAAAGGGAAATGTGGCTTAAAGTGCAAGATTAATGATTTAATTTAGACATAAGGAAGACCTTTTTCATGGTCTTGCTTGTTAAAAATTGGACTAGGTTGCAGTGGGAGGATGTGAAATCTCATTTCCTAAGAGTTGCTATGAGGGAAAAAGGGCTTTTATTGTTCCAGTTGGACTGAATTTCATCATTTTGACTCTCTTGGGCATGGTTATTCTAGGTGAAATATGCTTTAAGGCTGTTCATGTTTCTTATTTATCTTGTGGTTTTTGTCTTTGCTTGCACTGTTGCTAGAGAACTCTGATGGTGTGTATTTAGAGAGAAAGAGTGAAGACAGGCTGGCTGATTGTTTATACTTCCTAGGTGGATATATGGAGCTAAGGCAGCACAAGGCTGTCATCCTATTAAGCAGGGTGAAAATACAGATTTTCACCATCGATTATACGTTGTTCTGCATTCTTTTATGTTCACTCCCCCCGCTTTTTGTTTTTTTGCTTCTTACCTTCTTTTCAGCTTTCTTAGGAGAAATATTTTGCTTATTAGGAGTGGCATGAATAGATGTTTAATTATCATCTCTTTATTGTATGGCATATAAGGCTGCTACAGTATTCTTTCATTTGATAAATGTGATACATTTACTTGCAAATTAAGGATATTTATATTACAGATGCGTATGTCATGAGGGAATAAGGCCTATGCTTAATATCATAATGTCTAACAGGATACTTATGCTGAGCCTTCCTTTTAAAAAATATTTCTCAATTTTTAGATTTAGTATTTACAATTTTATAGCACTAAGGGCAAAAATAGAATAGGAGAAATGAGCAAACTCATCTTAACTCATTTACTGGCTCCTGCTCGATCTTTTTTCTTCCTCAAACAGCTGGAGATCCATCTCCTTTCACCTATATGGGGGTAAATTATCTGTGTAGGGGAGAATATGATTAAGTAATAAGATGGCAACAGACATGTCAGCTTTTAAATAACACCTCGGTTCATGTCAGGAAATCTTACATTTTGACAACATTTAGGTGAAAAGTTTGGAATTCAATAATTTTCATTTTATAAGCTCTCCATATTCATTTTTACCTCTGATCTGGTTAAGTAGTGTATTCCTCCAACAGTTTATTGCCTTTTAAGGCCATGAATTCAGAAGGCTGACAGTAAATCTGGACAAGCTCTAATATGCCTTTAGCTGGTCCTTTGAGAGCTCAAGTTTTTTATTACCATAAATATTCTTCTGCTTCCAGGCATCTCCCCGCTGACAACATTGCCCAATTTTGAATCCCGACATCTTCATTTCAGAAGTCTGAAAATGAAACTGCAAAGGTCAGGTTTCATTGTAATTGCAGGCTATGGTGAAAAAAGACCACGTTCCTTAGGATTGAGCTGCCACCCACCGCTTGCTTTGGAGAGCACAGGGCTTGGGGAAAATGTCACCATGCAATTCAAGTGAATGATTGTACCTGGCATTTGGATCATCACGAAATATTTGGTCATATTTCACAGTGTCTGACTTTGTCAACACATGAAGAGGGAAAGACTTTAAAGAGGACTCTGATTTAGCATACATGAACAAAGCATACTTCCAACTTCTGGAATGTCCTTTTCTCCTTTATGTAATGAATGGTTCTGAACTTTCAGATCTTATCTCAGTCAACACAACTTTACCTGATTGACCTCTTAGTGCCTTGTATTTTCCTGCAAAACAGGGATAATGATGGCTTCCATCTCAGTCATTGGAAAGATTAAATGAATTAGTACATGCCACTACTTAAAAGAGTGATTGACACAAAGTAAATTTTCCACCATGGTTAGCTACTATTATGACCTATCACCATAATAGCTAAGGCTGTCTGAACAAGGCACTTTGTGTGATTCACTTGTATTTTCTTGTTGAATCCTCACAGCTGCCCTATGAGGTTATCACCACTGTCATTTCTCTTCTACAGTAGAAGAAACTGAAGTTAGAATGGTAACTTGTTCAAGGTCACAGAGCAAGTAATCACGCATTCAGAATTTGCACCCAAGCATTCAGGTTCCAGAGCCCATGCTCATGAGACAAAGCTATGTAGCAAATGCTGTTGCTGCCGTGCTCTTAACCCATCACTCTTAACTCTTCGGGGCACATGGACCCAATTTCCAACTCCTAGCACTTGAATTTTGTTGCTTGATGGCTCTCTGTGCTCCCATCCTACTTTACCACTCATGTGGAAGACAGATGTTGCCAGGGAATCAACACCCCCCACAGCAGCCCTCAACTCATGACTGCTATGGTTTTGCGGATAAATACTCCCTTGTCCTGAGATGGGATAAGTCTGAGGCATGTCCTACCCTGGTTTCTGGCTCTACCTTGGCAGCTTACTCTTTCCTTTATTAGCTTCCTCCTGCTCCATGACTCATTTCATGTCTCCACTCTGCTGATGTTTTCTCCACCTCCAAAATAACTAACACTCAAACCTCATTTTGGAGTCTTCTTCTGGGGGGAATCAAACTAAGTCTCAACACTAAGATTCCATGATCCTAAAGATGCTGTAAGTGGAGTGGAGCAAGGGAGTGACTGGAGTCAGACAGAAGAAAGAGGTCATATCACCAAGTTGTGTGTCCTGTGAGTACTTCAGCTTTGACTCTAGTGATACTTGGGGCTATATGATTCTGTATTGTAGGGTGCTGTCCTTTACATTGTAAGAAGCTGAGTAGCATCTGTAGCATCTACTCACTAGATGCCAGTAGTAACCCCTTTACTACCGGTTGGAACAGCCCCAGATGTCTCCAGATATTGCAAAATGTCCCGGGGTGGGGGAGCAAAGTAACTTCTAGTTAAGAAACACTGGGTTAGAGACATAAGACTTGTCATTTTTTTGTATTTGAGTGACATAGTAACCCGGCAGGTATTCATTCACTTAAGAGATTATAACGATATTAATATTACTGAATACCCATGCACAAGGTATGCTACCTGCTGCTCTACGTACTGTGTCTCAATTGGTCCTCATAGCACATTATTAGTTCTACTTCACACATAAGGAAAATGAGGCTCCTGGAGATTAAATGATTTTTTTGGTATCACAAAGCAAGTAATAATGACCCAAGGTTCAAATTCAGGACTGTCAGGCTGCAAATTCATGCCCCCTCCACTAAGATTTGTTTGTTCATTAGTGCTTCAATGTATGAGATATTGATTGAGATCTGCTGAGTGTCAAGCATTTCATTTGGTGCTAGGCATATAAAAATGTTTTGAGAAGCAGACCATCTAGTACAGTGCTATCCAAGAAAACTTTCTGTGATAATGAGATTGTTTTATTTTGTGCTGCCCAATATGGTAGCCACCAGCAACATGCTGCTATTGGAAAATTCAAGAAACAGCCAGGAGGTCAATGTGGCTGGGACAGGATAAGAAAGAAGACAGTGATAGGAAATAAGGTCAGAGGGGTAGCTGGACACTAGACCACATAGGACTCTGGATTTCATTTGAATGTAATGGGAATCCCTTGAAGAATTTAAAGCAGGAAAGTAACATGAACTGATTAGTGTTCTGAAAGATTGTAAGAAAGGAAGCCAGGAAAACAGGTGGGTAGTTATTCCAGCAGCAAAAGGAGATGATGTTGTGTTGGGCTAGTAACTGTAAGAGGTGAGACATGGTTGGAATTAAGACATAATTTGAAGGCAAAACCAATAAAATTCACTATTAGTTTAAATGCGAGATGTAAGAGACAGAGGAATCAGGGATGCCTCCAAGGACTTGGGCTGGAGCAGGCACACAAAGCCCTCTATGACCAGATTTCCTACCCATGCCTTAAAATCTGGTCTCATTTCCTGACATTCTTTGCTTCTATGGATCGCACTGAGGTAATGCTAAGCAACTTGTGCTATTCACTTGATTTGGCACATGAGTGTGTTCTTAAGCTGTTGATATTTCTGGAAGCTCTTTCCGTCTTCTTGAACTGGCTGACTCCTATCCATCCCCCAAGAGTCAATTCCAATGCTGTCTTTCCCAAAATTTTTCTTGAGATTCCTGCCTGCTTTTCCTCTGTCCTTTTGCTGAGTTTGGTCTCAACCTCTGTCTTTGCACTTAACACTGTCTTCGTGCCTCGTCAAGCTCCAGTAGATTAGAAGCTTCTTCAGGGTAGGAACTGTGCTTCGTTCATCTTTGAAAAATCTTATTTTTGTTTTCCCCCAAATCAGACACTGAGACAAAGACTTGGTCACAGATAGGTGATTCCAGGAACCACACATAACAGGTGAGAAAAGTGAGACAGGGAAGAAAGGAAAGCCAATAAGGTTCATGAAAGTGTTACTCCTTGTGGGCAACTAGAGCTTGGTCCTGCTGGGGATCCTTTGAATAATTATGTGTAAAATACCTCAGAATTGCCCCTCTTGAGGGATGGGAAGTGGGAATATTCACCAACTAAGTCCCATCCCTCACTGGATAAGGTACACCCTTGGACATGTGAAAACCTTGGTAGCTTCAGGCGCCCTACTTGGGGGAAGAGGAAGCTTCTGTGGCTCTGGAGAGAGTCTCCAGGCAGTGAATTGGAGGTTTCAAATGCGTGAAGTGGGAGGTGGCTGCAGAGAACTCAGAGGTGGGCCAAGTTTACATGGGATGGGACGTCAGCAGCAACTGCTACAATCTAATGCTTAGTTTGGTACCTGGTACAAAGTTGTGGCTCAAGATATATTTATTGCACCAAAATAAACAAAATCAAACTGCACTAGGTTTGGGGGGTTAATCTGAAAAAAATTAATCACTTTTTTGGATATTATTTTGTTAAAAAATGTATTATAAATTTCAAAAACTTTACAAATGCACGCTTAGAACACAACCTATTCAAAATCTAGAAACTACTTGTACACATTTTAAAAAACAAGCTTTTTCTTTTTTTTTTTTTAAATTAGATTCAGGAGGTAAGTGTGCAGGTTTGTTACATGGATGTATTGTGTGATACTGGGTTTTTGGACACAATTGAGCCCATTCCCCAGGTAGTTAGAATAGCACTCAGCAGGCAGTTTTTCAACATTTGCCCCATTGCTACCTCAGCTTCCTGTAGTCCTCAATGTCTATTGTTACCATATTTATGGCCATGTGTACCCAGTGTTTATCTCCCACTTACAAGAGAGAACATGCAATATTTGATTTCTCATTTCTGCCTTAATTTGTTTCAGATAATGGCCTACAGCTGCATCCATGTTGCTGGACAGGACACAATTTTGTTTTTTTATGGCTATGTAGTATTCCATGGTGTATATGTATCACATTTTCTTTATCCAATCCACTGTTGATGAGCACCTAGGTTGACTCCATGTCTTTGCTATTGTGAATAGTTCTGCAGTGAACACATGGGTCCATATGTCTTTTTGGTAAAATGATTTACTTTCCTTTGGGTATGTACCCAGTAATGGGATTGCAGGGTCAAATAGTAGCTCTATTTTTAGTCCTTTGAGAAATCCCCAAACTGCTTCCCACAGTGGCTGAACTAATTTACATTCCCACCAACAGTGTATAAGCATTCCCTTTTCTCTGCAGCCCTGCCAACATCTGTTATTTTTTTTATTTACTTATTTTTTTAATAATAGCCATTCCGACCGGTGTGAAATCATATCTCATTGTGGTTTTGATTTGCATTTTTCATATGTTTTTTGGCTGCTTGTATGTCTTGTTTTTGGAACTGTCTGTTCACGTCTGTTGCCCACTTTTAAATGGGGCTATTTGTTTGCTTGATTTGTTTACATTCCTTATAGATTCTGGATATTAGATCTTTGTCAGATGTGTAGTTGGAGAAAATTTTCTTTCATTCTGTAGGATGTTTGTCTACTCTGTTTGATAATTTCTTTTGCTGTGCAGAAGCTCTTTAGTTTAATTTGGTCCCACTTGTTGATTTTTGTTTTTGTTGGAATTGGTTTTGAGGACTTAGCCATAAATTTTGCTAAGGCCAAGGTTGAGAAGGGTATTTCCTAGGTTTTCTTCTAGGATTTTTATAGTTTGAGGTTTTTAATTCATCTTGGGTTGATTTTTGTGTATGGTATTGAGAAAGTGTCCAGTTTCATTGTTCTGCATATGGCTAGTCAGTTAACCCAGCATCACTTATTGGACAGGAAGTCCTTTCCCTATTGCTTATTTTTGTTGACTTTGCCAAAGATCAGATAGTTGTAGGTGTGAGTCTTTATTTCTGGGTTCTTTGTTCTGTTCCATTGGTCTATGTGTCAGTTTTTAAACCAATACCATGCTGTTTTGGTTACTATAGCCTTGTATAATTGGAGATCAGGTAATGTGATGTATCAGGCCTTGTTCTTTTTGTTTACAATTACTTTGGCTATTTGGGATCTTTTTGGTTCCATATGAATTTTAGAATAGCTTTTTCTAATGCTATGAAAAATGACATTGGTAGTTTAATACAAATAGCATTGAATCTGTAAATTGCTTTGGGAAGTATGGTCACTTTAATGATATTGATTCTTCTAATCCATGAGCATGGAATGTTTTTACATTTGTTTGTATCATCTATGATTTCTTTTAGTGGTGTTTTGTATTTCTTCTTGTAAAGAAGGTTTACTTCCT